>NC_068312.1:6831980-7075545 GCF_025860055.1 Xyrauchen texanus
TGTTTTGCTGTTATAAAGCCCTCAGATATGTAAAATCAAGGATAATTCATTTTCTGGTTCCCCAACATCTGAAAAGTTTACTGTTTGCAGTTAAAAATTTGCTTTAAAAGCCCCTATTGTTCTTGCAGGTCAGAAGTATCCATTACACTCACCCGAGAGAGATACACCTAAACATTTGTGGAGGAAAAGTGTCATAAGTAATTGTGTTTCTCAGAACAGTGGACCAGTAGATGTTTTTTATGTATTAGTTTATTTATTGTTGTGGAACAACAACAAAAAGATAAAGAATTAAAAGATTGTACTTAAAACTGTGTGGCTACAGAATGATCATAGTATTAATCTTTGTTTAATTTCATAAACAGATGAGGTTGTGCTGAAGTTCGAAGATAAACGAGTGCGAGCCAGAAATGTACTTTATGATACACTTCCTGTTATAATCCACGGCAACGGACCCACCAAAGTAAAGTGATTTACCATCGTGATTCAAATAGATGTAATGTACAAGCAAGATCTGTCTACTTTAGATTTATCTTTGTTACATGCTGTGTCTTTCAGCTCCAGATAAACTACCTGGGGAACTACATCCCAAACCTGTGGACATTTGAGACGGGGTGCACAATTTGTAATGAGGACTTGCGACCGCTTTCTGCACTCCAGGTGAGCCTTACATTCAATTTCAGTGTAAACAGTAAATTTCAGTGTAAACAGTATATCCTGGAGACCTTTGGGAAGATACTGATGTGTTTATTGCTCTTATTCTAATCCTTTTATGACTTAAGCTCAGTTAACTCAGACACAGTCATAGTCACAGCTACAGTAAAGCATATACATTTCAACTAAATCAAGCTTTAGGTGAATATTTTTCAGTTAGAAATTCATTAAATCAATTCTGTTCATTAAGACTTGCTGTTTGTTTGCAGGAGAAGGAATATCCTGTTGTGGTCATTGGGGTCTTCATCCAGCAACCCACTCCGTTTGTCACTGTGTTCTTTGAGCGCTTACTCAATCTTAAATACCCTAAAAACCGACTCAGATTATTCATCTATAACCAGGTAAAACATAATGTTACAGATTTAGACCTAAATACTATCTTCTATGTATCGAAGTTCCCCTTCTGTCACTCACTCGACGTTGTGTTGATGTAGTGACATTAGGGGTCGCTCTTGAGTGCCCCGAACACCTCCCATTCTTTGAGAAAAGGCCAATAAGAATTGCCGAGTGGTATTTGCATGAAACTCCACCGGAAATACGGGTATAAAAGGAGCTGAAATGAGATTCCATTCAGATTTTTTCTTCAGAGCCGAGCGGTTGTACTATCAGTGAGCTGAATACTACTGCTGTTCCATTCACCTCTTGAGAAACGTATGCTGTTCGATATACGGTGCATTTCCAGCAGCTTTCTCTACTTCTTTCGCCCCTGGGTGCGTCGACAAGGGTAAAAGTGTGTATATTCCTGCTAAAGATTATATTTTCTCTATTTGAGCACACACATTGACGTTGAACGTCTTTTTAAAGACATGTCTTTATAAAGATGCCTTTCCGTCTTTGTGCGATTCCTGGATGTGGTCGTTATCTCTCCGTTTCCAACAGCCACGGGCGCTGCCTCACGTTTCTGGGCAGCGATCACACTGAGGCAGCGTTTGTGGATGGTTCATGTTCTCATTGCGATGGCAATGTTGCGTTCGCGGCTTTCAGGTGCGTACACACTGCCAGCAACTCCATACCATTCATTTTCAATGAGAACACAGCGACTTCCGGCGACACGAGCTGTCGCAACCGTTGGCGACTAGATGTGGGTGTGTCCAGCGACGCGACAAAGTTGAGAAGTTCAACTTTATTCAAATGAAGAGCGACTAACGGAAGCGACAGCCAATAGGAGAGAAGACGGGAGAGCTCACGTGATCCTCTCTCTCTCTCTCTCTCTCTCTCTCTCTCAGCTCCTGCAGTAACGGAAAGATGGATGAAAGGCTAATTCTTGCTGTTAGAAATTTTCCAGTGCTCTATGATATGTCTCTTCCCACGTACAAGGACATTTTTAAGAAAAATACTGCGTGGAAAGGTGTATCTGAGATCGCGGGGATTTTATGGACCCAGACAGACCGGCATTTGCATTTTCGCCGCAGATAAAGAGCCGCTATGGCAAACAGCACGCCTTGTTTCTCATTCATCTTTGATATAAAGCATTTTATTTACTGATTCCATTTATATTTAGTCTTTTCCCTCCAAAATGTTAGTTTTTAGTGGCAAGAAAAGAGATTCGCTGTCAACAGCAATGGAATGACATCCGTGAATGTCATTTATAAACGTTACTAGGCAACCAGTAGTGGGAACACCCACTAGCGACTTCACCGCCAGCCACTGGAGACCTGCAGCGACAAAGTCGCTGGCAGTGTGTACGCACCTTCTCTCCTTCTGTGGGAATGCCACTCTAGCTGCCCCCGAGCTGCGCCTTCTACCCACGGTATGAGGATGGCCCGGCTGCCGCTGGAGGCGATTTGGGGTGTTCAGTGGGCGCAGTTTCGGCGGGTAATTCCCCGCAGACCTCCCGTTTCCCCAGCCCGCTCGTTAGCTCCCGCCCGGTCCCGAAATTAGACCAGCATGACATTTCTTTTGGGGACTGCGAGCAGAATGAGGCTTCGAGCACTGCATCGGAGTGCGCACTGGCGATGTCGGACAGCGATGACTCGACTGGGCTGCCACCTTCGGGTCTGTCCGTCCAGTCTGAGGCTGACGCAGAGCTGACCGCCATGCTTGCCTGGGCTGCCGCGAGCATCGGGTTGGACTGGAATCCTCCCCTGAGTGTTCGCGGCTTGATGATTGGTTCCTCAGTTCAGGTGGGGGGACCTGCAAGCCTTCTCTGTCAGCGACTTTTGCCTGGAGTTCGGTCTGGCAGATATCATTCACATGATACTGAGACCACGACCGGGATATGTGCCCAAGGTTCCCACGACCCCCTTCAGGGATCAACTGGTGAACCTGGAAGTGCTGCTCCGGGAGGAGGCAGATCCAGCCCTGTCATTGTTGTGTCCGGTGCATGCTTTGCACACCTACTTGGATTGCACGCAGAGCTTTAGACGCTCTGAGCAGCTCTTTGCTAGCTACACTGACTTAAACATGGTAATGAGGAGCCTTTCATCCTGCGTAATATGAATGTATTGTTTGAATTACTGTACGTTTGAAATTAGGAAACAAACAGGATAAAATATGGGCTCATGTAAGTAAATATGCTCTTAAATGTTTAAAGGGGGGGGGGGCTGAGATCTAAGATATGTCCTGAAGCAAAATCTGTTGAGAACCACTGAGTTAAAGGTACAGACAGGAGCAGTCGCGCACCTACAGTATATGTTAATTATTAATAATCATTGGACATTACTTTAAAAGCTCACACAGCTGATGTTATTTTTCATTTAGTAGTTAATTTAACATGTAATCTAACATGCTTTAGTTATATAACATGTTATAGTTACATGCTATTTTTTTACACATACTTCCATTTAAAAAATGGTTTCAAGTTTAAATTATAATAAAGCGTTTGTTCAACCGTTTGGAACTCATTTTAACTGTATTCTGTACTATGTCAGTCAATAAACATCCCCTTCTTATACAGGAAGTATTTTCAAGCTAATGCAAAAAAGATTATATTTGATTATTTGAGCATTAGTTGTTAAAAATGAAGGTAACTTCAACAAGTGCAGATGCAGAATTTAGTTGAAACATTCAGTTTAATTGCCGTGAATGAGTAAAACCATCAAATTACAGAACAAATCCTCATTGCTTTCGATAATATCGAGGACCCAAGGGCCGTTTTTGAAGTCGGTTCCCAAGTGACTGTGCATAACGTGGCTCTGAAAGTTCTTAAATTGGTTGATGTAAAGCACTTACTGTGTTTTTATTTTCTGCATTGATTAAAATAACACTTTCATGAGAATGGTGATAGCCCTTAAAACCACTTTATGGAATGTATGCAAAAATCAGCCTAGTTCAGTCTAGTTTTAGTTTTTCCTAAACAACAATGGCAAAATCAGTCCCATTATCTTGTGATATGCCCTGTTCTGTTCAATACAATGTGCCATTTTATCCTACTTTTCATAAGCTGGGTCATCCATTGTTTACTATTCAGCAAAAGGCAGATAGCAAAGTAAACCAGATCAGTATGTTTACATCATCTGGATTGAGGACACAGGACCTGTTGTACAGCTAACTTTCTTCATGGGCTTTTATTTGATTATTGAATGCCATGAGGTTCATTATTGCCCTTTTGCTCACAGATTGCAGATTTAATGAATGTGCTAAACATTTCACTCAAGTTAAGTGAATCAAATATGATAATGCACCAATAATGGCTGATGCCTTTAAAGAGAAATTTAAATTCTGTCATAATTGAATCACCATTATGCCATTCAAAACCAATATGACTCTTTCTTTGTATGACTTTCCATGGATACCAGCTCAAATTTTTGAATGACGTCAAAAGCAATTGGCTTCAGAAGACTTGGAATATATAGTGCATGAGCCATATGAATAGTACTTTTTTGTCCTTTTGTAGCTTGACACCCTCTGGTCCCATCCACCTTTAATGTTTGGAAGAGAGCAGTGTGAATATTCTTCAAACTTCTGTTGTGTTCCACAGAATTTAGAAAGACTTTTGGGTTTGTAGTAAATGATGGCTGAATTTGATTACATTGAATGTTGACATTTTTGGGTGAACTATCTCTTTAAAATAAAGAGATGTATTTACATTGTCTGTAATATGCCTATATATACATTTATTCATTTATTTTCTAGGAGTCACACCACGATCAACAAGTTTCTAGATTTCTAGAGGCTCATGAGTCTGAGTACCAGGCTGTGAAGCTGATTGGACCAGAGGACGGTTTAGATCCGGTGACCTCACGTAATATAGGCTTGTAAGTGTCCTCTTTACATAGTACAATTCAGTATTTATAGAGACAGAATATATTCTGAGTAATGAGCAAATGTATCGGCGTTATAGACACTTCCGTATCTATATAGTACACTTGAACTCTTTGTAAACCTGTGAATACTGTTGCATTGATGATCAGTTTTCGTTAATAATTTTAGCAAATTTTTATTGTGAAAGTTTCAAAGAGCTCCACTATGCTTAGAATATTCTGTATTGGAATGACAGAAAGAGTTATATATATATATATATATTATTTTTATGTATTTTTGTTGCAGCGATATGTGTCGAGATGACATTGACTGTGAATACTTCTTCAGCATTGATGTGAATGTGGTTTTAAAGAATGAAGACACACTTAAAATCCTAATTGAGCTCAATAAGTAAGTAAACACTCAAAATAATAATTTTAAGATTTATGCATTTCAATTTCACAACAACTTTCCATCAAATTGAATTCTGTAATCTTTGATAATAATAATAATTATAAAAATATTGTTGTTATTATTTTAATATTACAATTTGATGGAATTTTGTTATGAAATTAAAATGTGTTAATTAAAATATAGGCTAAAACATATTTGAGTGTAAGTATGTATAGTATGTACGTGAGGGGTCACAGTGGTTTTCTGTGTTGAATTCATGTCCTCTGTCCTATAATGAAATACATAACTATGTAATCATTGGCTTTAAAGGAATATTCCAGGTTCAATACAAGTAATCAATAATGCTGATTACCACAAAAATGAATTTCGACTCATCACTCCCTTTTCTTTAAAAAAAAATAAATAAAAAATTGAGGTTACAGTGAGGCACATACAATGGAAGTGAATGGAGCCAATTTTTGGAGGGTTTAAAGGCAGAAGTGTGAAGCTTATTTTTTTATAAAAGCACTTACAGTACATTAATTATTCAGTTAAAATACTTAGAATTATTTGAGCTGTACAGTTGTTTAAATTGTCATTTTTACAGTCGTTTTAGGGTTTGTTGATATCGTCATGGCATTGTAGTTGTAAAATGGGCTATAACTTTACACTGAAAAGGGTGTGTGACAGGGTGGGGCCCTGTGATTCCTCACACCCGGCCCTTAATCAGGCTGATTAGCCCGAGAGGGATAAGCGCCGACTGGAGACGACAGTGCGACAGAGAGAGAGAGATTTACAGGCTGCTGTTCGGCACCTGTGTGTGTGTGTGTGTGTGTGTGTGTGTGTGTGTGTGTGTGTGTGTGTGTGTGTGTGTGTGTGTGTGTGTGTGTGTCTTTTGATTCAGTTCTTCATGAAACTATTATTTATATTGTCAAGCCGGTTCTCCGATATGCCGGAGATGGTAGCGGTGGGAACTCCACTACGGCGCATCCCTCCTCCCCGGTTTTCGGCACCAGTGTAAAGGGAAAGGAGGAGGCGAGAACCTGCTTGACAATATAAATAATAGTTTAATGAAAACTGAACAAAAAGACACAAACACACACACACACACCAGTGCCGGACAGCTGCCCATAAATCTCTCTCTCTCTGTCGCACTGTCGTCTCCAGTCGGCCCTTATCCCTCTCAGGCTAATCAGCCTGATTAGGGGCCGGGTGTGCGGAATCACAACCCGGCCCCGCCCTCCGCCCTGCCACAGGGTAGAAAGTGATTTTATCACACTGAAGTCATGTTTACAGACATATTGTCTTGTGGCTGTACTTTTGAAACTTTTGGTGAGTGTTTTAACAGTAAAAAGTTGACCCCATTCACTTTCATTGTATGTGCCCCCGTGGAACCAAGATTCGTGCTTGATTTTTTTCAACTTTTCAAAGTATGTTAGCATATAGATCCACAAACCACAAAGCTAACATACAAGGACAAAAAGCCACAAATGTCGAATCTTGATTTCAAGGAGTCTTTACCACAAGACAAAAAGGATGGGTTCATTCTCTGTGATCATTCTGTTTTATGAATCTCGCAGGCCTTTCATTGCACCAATGATGACCAAACCAGGGCGATTATGGACGAACTTCTGGGGTGCGCTCAGTGCAGACGGGTACTACGCCAGGTCAGAGGATTACATGGACATAGTTCAAGGACACCGGGTGTAAGTTATTGTATTTAGTTTATTTCATTTGAACTAATGAAACAATAGAGAAACTGAGAAACCGTAGAGAATTTGTTGTTAGAGGGTTCAGTATGTACATTATATGTGATGTAGTGCCCTAACAATGTAGCATAAGTGTTGTGAAGTTCATTGTTTTGCAGAGGAATAAGCTAACATGTGCATTAGTATTTTTAGATGTACTCTTAACAACATGAAGAATATGTTGAAATGAATCACACTGTGTGTATGGAGTATGTTATAGTTTCTCTGGTTCTTCTGTAGGGGTTTGTGGAATGTGCCGTATGTGTCTCACATATTCATGGTGAAAGCAGATGAACTGAGGACTGACCTCAAAGCTCCGGATCTGTTTGAGTCTGAAACGCTTGATCCAGATATGGCCTTCTGTGCCAACCTCCGAAACAAGGTCAGAGAAGCTTTAATACATATGAATTATTAATACATATTGGCAGATATCTCATACATTTCCTTCTTTTATTCATTCTTAGGGAGTCTTCATGTTTGTAACAAATAAGCTCGCATTCGGACGAGTTTTATCTACAGAAAACTACCAAATGAACCACTTGCACAACGATCTCTGGCAGATTTTTGAAAATCCTGTGGTAAGTTTAAAAACTGCAGTTATATCACAGAAATATTTCGCTGACAATCTTTGCTCAAATATTATACGAAAGATGAGACATTCAAATTGAGGCTTTACCATTTGATTTTTCTTATTGCACTTTTTTCTTTACTATTCCCTGGACCAGGACTGGGAGGAGCGATACATTCATGAGAATTATTCCAAAATCTTTAGAGACCAACTTGTAGAAACCGTGAGTATTCAACCAAGACACAAAACTGAGATGATGATGATAGCAACATTTTCCGAAGATTAAGGTTTTTAAGACTGCTTTTAAGATCATTGCCCCTTTATAAAGAAGCCTTAAAGAAACACCAAACAATTAAAATTCTCTGTTTTACTCACCCTCAAGCCATCCCAGATGTGTATGCATAAAAGTAATCCATAAAACCCTAGTGGTTTCATTTACAGAATGTATTCAGAAGTGATTTTGGGTGAGAACAGACCAAAATCAGCAGTCTCATTGACTCATGATTCAAGCTTGATTAAACTTCCTACAGTGCCATCTAGCATTCTGAACATGCGTCAAGAACTAGGAAGTGTAGTCGAGCTTGAAATCATGATCGTGGCTAGAGACTGCAATGGCAAGATGCGCAGTGAAAAAGGAGTTCTATTTTAGTCTGTTTTCTCCCAAAACCGATTGGATTGCTTCAGAAGACATGGATTAAATGACTGAAAGCATATGCATAATGGGCGATTTATACTTTTGCATCGAATCTACACCATATCCTCACGTGAAACATGTATTGTAAATACTTTGTACCGAAATCTCAGCATATTCACATAGAACTTGTTTTTAATGCTATAATAATTTAATAAAAGTAAAAAATATTTAGGAATTCACAAATTGCATTGCTTTTCGTTAAATATGAAAATAAATGAAGTCATTTTCTCTCAATAAACTAGCAATTGGCAGTGTATTCACAAAACAATGCTGACACACCAACTCAAATCTGTAAATGTAAACCACCGCCCCTCTTGCAGTGACTTTATAGAGATCACTCCATGACAACAGGTGACAAAAATATGCAGCATGTGGAGTCTCATGCTATTCTCCGCGATCCATGCACAACTTACCACACGCCCCATTGAGAGCTAGAATCACTAATCAAGACCACGAGGAGGTTACCCCATTTAACTCTACCCTCCCTAGCAACTGGGCCAATTTGGTTGCTTAGGAGATCTGGCTGGAGTCACTCAGCATGCCCTGGATTGACTCCAGGGGTGGTAGTCAGCGTCAATACTCGCTGAGCTACCCAGGCCCCTCATTTTATTATATTTAATGCAAGTGTGCGGAACTTGGGCGTTTGTCTGGATGAGTCTTTAAATTTTGAAAAGCAAATCTCTTCTGTAATAAGCTCTAGTTTTTATCACCTGCGGCTGTTGTCAAAACTCTTGAGATGGCTGTTCATGCTTTTATCACCACACGTGTAGATAACTGCAATTCACTTTACTGCGGTATCTCGAAAACGCAAACAGCTCGTCTTCAACTGGTGCAAAATGCCGCTGCAAGATTCCTCACAAATGGTCGGAAAAGTGACCACATCACCCCAATTCTGAGGTCTCTTCACTGGTTGCCCATTCATTTCAGAATTGAGTTTAAAATCCTGTTATTTGTGTACAAAGCTCTATGCAACCAAGCGCCTAGCTACCTAACTGAACTGCTTCAACCTTACACGCCGTCAAGAAGTCTGAGATCAGGTGAAAAAAATCTGTTACAAGTCCCTCAATGCAGACTTAAACGTAGAGGGGATCGAGCCTTTTCTGTGGTTGGGCCTCGGTTGTGGAACAATTTGCCCTTGGACGTTCGGATAGCCCCTTCTGTGATTTCTTTTAAGTCACTTTTAAAAACGCACTTGTTCTCTTTGGCCTACAAATAAGGTGCATATATATACGTGTATATGTATGTGTATATGTGTACATATATGTGTGTGTATGTATGTGTGTGTGTGTGTGTGTATATATATATATATATATATATATATATATATATATATATATATATATATATATATATATACGTATGTGTATGTGTGTGTGTATGGGTGTTTTTATAGATATATTTATACTTATATATTTTTTTCTGTCTATTTTATATTTCTCTCCTTCGAGTATGATACTAGTATTAAACCTGTTACTGTTTTCTCTGTTTTTATTTTCTACTACTGATAGTCTCTGAGACTGCTTGGACGTCTCCCGTTTTAAGGTGTTCTTAACCTTGTTGTACTGTTTTATGATGTGCTACTACACATGGTGTTGGTGTCTTTTAATTTTGTAGTTCTGTAAAGCACTTTGGTCAGTCAGTGGCTGTTATAAAATGTGCTATATAAATAAAATGAACTTGAACTTGAACTTAATAACTTTCATTTCATGGACCAGGGTGGAGTAAAAATTCATTAAATTTCTTTGAATTGTAATTAAAAAAAATTCCTCTCCCTGTCATTCCAATACAAATAACAATTCAACATCCTATGGGGTATAGCTAGTTGAATTAAAATTTCATGAACTGAAAAAGCCAATTTTTTATTCTGCATTTTACCGAACCCTGCATTTTGGTGAGCACCTCTAATGATTTAAAGTCTCTTGTCAAGACATTATACTTGAAGATTTGTTTATTTTGACTTCCCAATGCAGCCGTGCCCTGATGTGTACTGGTTCCCTATTTTCTCTGACGTGGCCTGCAATCATATTGTTGAAGAAATGGAACATTTTGGCCAGTGGTCGGGAGGTGCTAATGTGGTATGTGCTGTTTTTCTTTGTCTTAAGACACATGTTTCTCTTGTTCTGTCTTCCTTTTAAGCGAACATTTGTGTTTTTTTTAGGATAAAAGGATCCAGGGTGGATATGAAAATGTCCCCACAATTGATATCCACATGAATCAGGTGGGCTACGAGAAAGAATGGCAAAAGTTCCTGTTGGATTATATAGCGCCTTTCACAGAGAAAATGTATCCTGGGTACTACACCAAGGTGAGTCTTGCTTTGTTTTTTGACATTGAAATACTGGTGACATGGTGCATCTTTTCCCATTATTAACATAGCTAGTAAAAGTGTCTCTGTGCCAACAAAAGACCCCCTGTCTTAGAGTATACTGAAGGCAGTGGGAATGTTAGACGGACTAGCTGAATTTCTTTATGCGTGAATGCTCTTTGACCTCTCTGCATCTGTCTGCGTGTTCATGTCTTGCAGGCCCAGTTTGATTTGGCGTTTGTAGTTCGGTATAAACCAGACGAACAGCCCTTGTTAAGACCTCACCATGATGCCTCCACTTTCACTATCAATATAGCACTCAATCAAGTGGGGATTGACTACCAGGTGAGTGAAAACATGGCCATGACACTTGACTGTGGTATAGGCACAAAAGGAAGTGAATTTTAATGTGGCAAAATCCCTTTAACACACCGGGTCTATTTTAAGAGCGCTATCGCAAAGCATAGTCATATGTGCAAAGTTAACGGGCATTGCTATGAAGTGTTTGTATTTTCGTATATGTATGCAAGTATGTATGTAAGTCTAGGCACAAGTGGGTTTGTCGAAATTGTGCACGCAAAGCTCTAATGGGGTGGGTCAAGTGCAATTTAATTCAGAGGTTCTTTTACGATTATTGCACCATCTGCATCCTGTTATATTTTCCATTCAATGTCAAGCACCAGAGATATAACAAAGATGGCATACTCATAAGAATTTGGTAGTGTAAATTCATTCTGTATGCAATAAATTTGAAGAATATAAAAAAGGACTTTCATTATTTTGTGCATTATCTGCATCCTTGTTTAATGTCATGCAGTGACGCGCTACTTTTATATGCATAGAAAATGTGGTTGTTGTCAGGATTTGGAACCACACGCCAAGTGTAATTATTATTGATCATATTGATTGAATGACACTCAAATCATTGCTAGTATTAACAGTGATAGTATAGACCTTGCAGGTTAGGCTTTGGATTTTTGCATGCACTTCACTTCTACCGGTTGATTTTGCTCTTTAAAATTAAATGGATTTATTGAAATACAAAGATTTAACAAAAGTTTTTTAATTCAAATTATTTAAATATAATGAAAATAACAAGGTGGTCCAAAAAATCCTATATAACCACTGTGATGAGGAGGAAGGCATCCCCCTCCCCTCCCCCCCAGATAAAAGGGGGGTGTTATTCAGACTGGTGGCACCAGGGCTGGACTAGGAAGAGAAATCGGCCCAGGATACCGATAATCGGCCGCTCGCCTGCTCTGTTCTCCCGATGGGCGGTCCGCCCCAGATCGGCCCCAAAGTGCGTCGGTTCACCGGGAAAATGCCCAGTATGCCAGATTACCAGTCCAGCCCTGGGTGGTGCCCTGGCCTGAATTGAGCGGAGGAGGAGAGTCCGAATCAGCTGATTAATGGGTTCCAGATTCCAGAGAAAGACGCACACGGTCAGGTTTGTTCATGTTGGTTTTAAGTTGAGTTTGATATTACAACTTTATGTTGACTATTCAGTCGGTTCCCAACTCCTCCATGCCCAACCGTTACCTGTTAAAACCACCTCCTGTAAAATCCAAACATTTTACCCTCTCCAAGTTCTTCCACTAGCCCCTCTAGCAGTGACTTAAAAATCACTCTACGACAACAGGTGACAAAAATATTCTTACAAATTAAATCCTAAATGCAATTGTAAATATAAAATACTAATAATAAGACTACTACTAATAAAAAGACCTCTAGAAGGTTTTACACAAATCTCATAAATTTTTGATTCATAAGACAGCTACAACAGTGATTGTCAGGGAAATTTGTTTTCATGTTTATTTTGATTTTCAGACGTTATACAAAACAAACAAACAAAAAAACAACAACCTCAGTGCATTACATTACACAGCTCTGCTCATAATATTTAACATTAAACAGAATAAGAAACGAACACAATTTCACATAAAGAACCACTTGCAGTGGTCGGGGACATAATTTGATGTTCCACTATGTTTTCAGAGTTTGGAGATAACTTTATTTTGCGCTATCTGTGGGTGTATGCGTGCAAACTGTAGGTGTATTGTATGCTAATGAAGTGCCACAAAGCACAAGATGTCTGATAAGCATGTCCATTTTCAGTGCAAAGACTAAATTTAGTTCATACATTTGCACTGAAAACAGATGTACTTATCAGACATCTTGAGAAAGTCCCTGTAACTTTGGCAATGGTGGATCCAAAGAGGGAGGAGCTCGGACCGGAGTTGAACTTAAAAACCACCGATCGAGTCACCCCAGCCACTTGCGGAGACCACCTCTCACTATCCCAAGTCACAGAGGTTGCCAGGTTGCAAGGAAAGTTCTCAGACATGTTCCTGCCTCTCCCCGGTTGTACCAATCTCATAGAGCACCATATCGAAACGACCCCAGGGGTAGTGGTAGTGGGAGCCCAAGGACGCTTTTAATCAAAATTTTAATAAATTTAGGATACTATAGACATTGTTTGTCATTCTTATCCGATGCCGAATAACAGCATAATGTATTCATGATAAATTACTATTAATTACATCCACTTCTCTGTTCAGGGTGGTGGCTGTAGGTTCTTGAGGTACAACTGCTCCATTAAAGCTTCCAGAATGGGCTGGGCACTCATGCACCCGGGACGCCTCACTCACTACCACGAGGGCCTGCCCACCACAGAAGGGGTTAGATACATTGCCGTTTCATTTGTAGACCCTTGACTTGAGCTCTTTCTTTTGGACTTGAATCTGCTTTTCCACAAGAAGGGCTAGAAAAGATCATAAACAGGAGTTTGTGCTTTAACATGTTGAAACAGTGCCTTACAATTGTGAATATGTCAGTGTAAATATTGTTTTAACATTTTTGTTACATAAAGGCATTCTTTGATGTTGATATTAATGATGAATGTTTAAAGCAGTTTGACAGATCACTATGCAATATGTGACTTCCATGCAAGGGCATTTTTATTTAGTATCATATGTTGAAGGGATTATTTGGTGATGAACTTTTTAGTAATGCATACTGATAACCACACCCATGGAGATCTGTTTTGACTTTGACATTCAGAAACATATCGACATGATTTTAAATGAATGATGCCCCTCAAGAATTCGGTACTGCTGTTTGAAAACAGCCTGACTTATGATTTGTTTTCTTACTGCTTAATGTTGCTTGTTTAGTTTGGAAATGTATTTTCTTGCCCTGTTTATGAATCATTAATCATGAATTTGGAAAGAAAACAATAAAAGCTGAAAAATTAACAAATGCTTAAAATGCATAAATGGTTATTAGCCATGATATCAAGACATAAAATGTAATTCTGGTGTTGTTTATAACCAGCAGCTAGTAAAATTTTGTTCAGCTTTGTTCATGCTGCCTTGTTAATTTTCATCTGTCCAGTTTAATTTACTTTATTAATATAAATACAGGTGAAATCAGTGAATCTTTGTCAGAGTGTGCATCGAAGCTATTGTACACATCAAAAGAGAGGATAATTGAATAAATTTGAACCATAAAACATAGATCAGAAAGCATGTTTGTTGCGAAAAAAAAAAAATCTGCTGCATTATAAAATGTACTCGGCAAACAATATTCACTTTTTAAATTTAAAGTAACAGTATGCTGCATTGTAACAGATTTGAACAAAATGACACTACAAGGATGAATGTGTGTCATATCAGAAACTGGAGTAAGGAATGCTCAGTTTATCTACAATTTGTTCATAAAACAAAACTCATAAAAAATATTTTGGCCTATTTTTAAGATTTGTGCATTTCAATTTCATAACAAAAGTACTACAATTTAAATAGATTTTATTTGATTAATTAAATAATAAAGTTAAAGATTATGCAATTCAATTTGATGGAATTTTGTTATGAAATGAAAAATGCATAGATCTTCAAAATAGGCTAATCTTTTGATAAACCTACTAGTTTGAGGGCAATTGTAAGAATGTTGTGTTTAACTAGTGAAATTATGTAAATGGGGAAGGAAATGTGTGTAAATATTTTGGATTCAGAAAGGTTTTTGATGTAGTAAATTTTTTTGATTATTTCTCTGATTATTGAGGGCTTCTAGAAATGAGCAGGGTTTTGCATCCTGGACTATAGATGTGAATGGGGCCAATTTCAAGGGAGAGTTTAGGGCAGAAATGTGAAGCTCATCATTTTTATAAAAGGACTTGCATAAAGAAATGTTCCGGGTTCAAAACAAGTTCAGCTCATTTGTCAGCATTTGTGGCATTATGTTGATTACCACAAAAATACATTTCGACTCGTCCCTCATTATAGAAAAAATAAATACAAAATTGGAGGTTGCAGTGAAGCACTCAAAATGGAAGTGAATGGGGCCAATTTTTGGAGGGTTTAAAAGCAGAAATGTGAAGCTTATAATTTTATTTAAAAACACTTGCATCAATTCTTCTCTTAAAACCCATGTATTATTTGAGCTGTAAAGATTAAACCATCATTTTTACAGTCAGTTTACGGTTTGTTTACATTACATCGTCATGGCAACAAATATGTCAAATTGGCTATAACTCTACACAAAAAAGGTTAGTAAGCGATTTTATCACACTACAGTCATGTTAACATGTTTGTGTTTTGTGGCAATACTTTTGAACCTGTGAGTATTTAACATAAAATTGTCACCCATTCACTTCCATGTAAGTGCCTCTCTGTAACCCAGATTTTTGCTTTTTTTCAAAATACATTTTTGTGCTAGTCAATTTTATGCCACACATGTTGTCGATTGAGCTTAACTTTTACTAAACCAGGAACATAAATTCTGCAGTTAAAACTTGTGTATTATTTAAGCTGTAAATTTGTTCAAATCATTGTTTTTGGGTTTACCTTGTTGCAACGAACACAGAAAATGTTAGACAGCAATTTTTCACAATTGTTTTCATCTTGTGGTTGATGAAACAGTGAGTATTTCAACATACTGTTTGGCCCCATTCACTTCCATTGTAAGTGCCTTACTGTAACCCTGATTTCTGTTTTTCTTAAAGAAAAGGAGGGTTGAGTCAAAATAATTTTTTGTTTAATTAGCTTTGCCACAAATGCTGTAGATTGAGTGGAAATTGTTTTGAACCAAGAATATTCCTTTAAGTACGTTGGGTTTGAGTAATATTCCTAATTTGACTTTTCACTGTACATTACTTTCTGTCTATGAATGCCTTTTTCTATTCAGTGTTATTTATTCAGGTGTAAATTATTGATCAGACCGCTGCTGAAGCGGCATGAAGTCACATGGTGCTGGCGGTAATGCAAGTAAAATAACAATAACAAAAAAATTATAATAATACAAATTGCTGGGGCGGATTTCAAGTCCTTGAAATTAATATATTGAAACGTTTTGTCGGTGAAAAGCGTCCTAAGATTTTAATGCAGCTCAAATGAGAATTCTGAGCCGCCCAGCGCCCTCTGGAGGTTAAATACTTTTTTGTCACATAAAAGCTGTCGCACATAGATGACGTAGTACATCTAGCTAAAGTTATAAACTACTGGCTAACATAATGGCTGTATAGTTAGAAAACGAATACTTTGTTGAAAAAAGTAAACGTAAATTTGCATGGAATTTTAAATACAAAACACAAGTAGTATTAATATCGAAAATATAAACCAGCTTTTTGTGTACATAGTTATTGGCAATATTGCTCGCACGCCCTCGTTTGGTCAACAGTCTGATGATCAGTCGCAGTCATTTCTTTCTTTATTAATAAGGATTTTGTTTCGCTTTCGTTCAGTCTAAAGTAAATCAACAGCTCTTCACCGGTGAAGCTCTTCCAGAAGAGGATTTGACATTATTTCAAGGACACATTGCTGGATCAACATGCTTGAGGAATATTACGAGATCTAATCACTTCAGTCTTTCTGGTAAAGATATTCTATTAATATTAAACAGATTAAATATAAAAGTGCATACTGCAATACACTACATGCTGTTAACATGTTTGTTATCAGCATATCTCCGCGCGCTTATTAAATATTAGTCAAGTGTGCAGTGTACAACGTTATTAACTTACATGCAAGAAGACTGATCCATCTGTCACCAGACCGAACCTTCTCTCAATCAAGAAAAATAGGTGATGATTAGGATTGTCTGTTTGTTTTTACGATGATGCTTTGTGTGTGTCTGTTCTTGATGTGTGTGTATGTGACAGTTTGTCTAACTCAAGTGTTACATAATCATCTGCACTAGCCCATGCCACCGTTTGTTATTCATTTAAAGGTTCTCTAAGCTGTATATTTGTATGTGTGTGTGTGCACACCTTGAGACATCACAACTGTCTCTGTGTAACAGCCAGGTAGTAGGCTCTGTAAAGAACAAAAAGACCGGCGGAGGAGCGGTCCGTCATGTTTTAGCCAATCAGAAACGCTTTCTGCCTATCAATCATTATGCGCGTTCATGTATGCTGACATGGGGTTGGCTGGCATGTCTTTGTAGGGCGGGGTTTGTAGTAAGGGTGTGTGGTAGAAGGGATGGAACGGTCTGATCCGGTGTCTGAAATAGCGTACAGCGCAAATAAAGCTGAGATTTTTCTCAGTAATTCAACCATTCTCAAAAACAATCAGTAGAGTATACTGTAATTACTGGCTGTTAGTTTCAGTTGCATCAAATTTTGATTTATTTATTTAAGACAATATAATACATTGTGTCTTTGTATGATTATATGTGATTTACAAATTAGTTTTTAATAGACCTGTTAAAAATATATAAATGTCTGCAGCAAAGCTTCAAATTTGTCCTAATTGATCTGGATTTGAACCTGGGTACTGCCAGCATGACTTAACATGGACCAATGTCCTGTCTATTTTTACTCAATCACTTTGTTCATCAAGCCATTGTTCATTATAACGAAATAAAAGTAACTGAAAGTATATTATTGGTGCATATCAATGCCTATGATGCTTTAGTGTTGCAAATAAAAGACTTCCCCTTGCGATGTACTACTCTGACCTGTGTAATCTCCAGTTCCCATTCAAACCAATGTCCCATGTTACCTGTGAAACGGTTAAAATAGCTCTTAAACTGTGTCAAATCAATAAGAACAGACATCGATGAAAAAACTCTGTTTAAAAATGATACCAACATTTTTTATAATGTGCAAAACGTCTTGCTCCTTGACAATTTACATTAAACGAATCTGCTGAAAAGGCAAGTAAAATGATACACGTGAACGCGCACATCCCTAGTAACGCGATCCCCAGTTGTTCCGTAACACCGGTGACACTGAGCTTGTGAAATCACACTTCATTTCTACCGCGACTCTCAGTCATACCGGTCTGTCTATTTGTGTTCAATCCGAGCTAAAGACTCGGACGGTGGTTGTTTCTGGATATTTCACGCTCTAGACCCGTTGAACCGGCGTTAAGTCTTGTGGTGGGGGGTGCATCGGAGAAGCGGGCTGCTGCAGCTGTCGTTGACATTGAGCTAGTGGAAGTCGTGACTTTGATGTTATTAGCGTGTCTTATGGAGTGTACGAGGATCATCATCATTTTATCAGGACTGTTTCATTTGAGTTAAACGCGGGAAATGTTGGCGACCGGTCACTGCAAGAGCAAACGCTGTGGATCGGACACTTGATTTGACCCATCTTTTTTATTTTATATAAATTTGTACCCATACAGTGAGGTGAGCATGTTTATATATATATATATATATATATATATATATATATATATATATATATGCTTTGCTGTTATTATCTTATGCTTTAATGTCAATTTTCCATGTATTAGCCTGCTAAAGCGTGTATGTGTGTTTACAAACCATTATGACAACTTTCAGTTGACCTCAGTGATTGACCTCTCAATCCCCTCATTGCTATCAATTTATATTCAAATTACCTGTAAATTATAAATGGACATTGTGTGAATGTTTGAGCGTTTAAGTGTGACTGCAGTTGTGAGAGTGCTTGCATCATGTTAAAGGAGTGGATATGGGAGTGTTTCCTTTGCTGATAAAGGACAGAGTTGACATACCGATATCTTACCTGTACAAACATTGACTCAAGTTACTATGGTATTTTGGCAGAAACTGTGGTTGCAATGATACAATTTAAGCAATACTTGCATGTTTTAACCATGAATTTGAGGTCCATGTAAGCAAATGGAGTAGTCAAATTTAAGTGAAAGTGTAGTTCATATGCAGTAAAACATAACTGGCAAATAGTCAGACCCAAGACATGTGGCATATTGTAAAGAACATGACTTGCTTGCCATTAAGTTGAAATCATAGATGTGCCCCTGTCCCAGAACCACAGCCATGGAAGAATATTGAAAAAATACAGTGGCTTTGTGTTTAATATCTAGAAGAAATACAACATTGTGATCCACAGAACCTTTTATGTATAGTCATATCCAGCTAACTTCTAAAAAAAACGTCTTACCATGTGACTCGCATATGGTTTTTGACCACTGAAAATGGCAAAAATTTAAAGGGATAATGCACCCAAAAATGTAAATTCTATCATTATTTGCCACCCTCATGATATCCCAGGTGTGTATGACTTTGTTTCTTCACCAGAACACACATCTTGGCTCAGTAGATCCTTAAAATGCAAGTGAATGGCGATTTCTCTTTTGAAGTTCCAAAAATGTCAGCATAAATGTCATCGAGCTTTTAACTTCTTCCAAAGCAACACAATCACTTTTGTTGTGAAAAAGATAAATATATATTTGCTTTTTAACTATAATCCAAGGTAAGCTTCATGAGTGGGCGGAGTCCAAGTGGTCTCTTGTGTGACGTATTCGCGTTGCCATGATACCGCCGCAATTTAAATTTCTCCACTTGGTTGAGACATCCAGGATAAGCACACAAACACACATTTGTGAGTAAAGAAATGGATAAATTCAGATCTAAACCAAAACCAACTAAGCTTCTGTACAGCGTTCCTCTTCAATTGTTAACAGTGCTGTTCTTCCGACTGTGACGCACGTGTGTCAGTTGTCGTGTGTTTCGAATGCCAATGCGATTACACGCGCATACTGCTGCAGAGTAGAAGTATGATTTAGAGTTTAAAAAGTACTTAATTAGTTATCTTTTTTTGCACCAAACTTGATCATATCGCTTTAGAAGACATTCAAATAACTGCTGGAGACATATGGATGATGTTTATGCTGACTGTCAGAGATTTTTGGAGCTTCAAAAGTGAAATCTCCATTCACTTGTAAGGACCTACTGAGCTAAGATATTTTTCTATTTTCTGCGCATACACGCCTTCCAAGGACTTCTGAGAACAGCGCGCGAAATTGCGATGCTTCTGCCCGGATTAGGCAAAACTGTCTGATTCCATTCAGTTTTGCGTATTCCGGGCAGTAGCATCGCAATTTCGTGCTCTGTTCTCAGAAGTCCTTGGAAGGCGTGTATGCGCAAACCTAGTTGTCATGGCAACTGAATTAACAAAACCTCGCCTGGTCAATATTTACATGTCAAGTGCAAGTCAGACAGAAACTAAAAGAAGGAAAGACATTATATTTATTTTTATAAAAATTTAACGAAAGTACATTAAAATTTTGTGCGATCTACCAGCATTGCCTTTGCGATGGACTGGTAGATCGCAATCAACATATTGGGCACCCCTGCTCTAGAGTAATAGGCATTTACATTTTGGAATATCAACACAAACATTTTTGTTTTTCTAATTTTGGATTCATACCATTGGTATACAATGCAGTAAGGGGTGCTGAAGTCATCTGATTTTGGTATAGAACATACCTCTGAGTAGAAAAAAAAAAAACAAGCCATGCTTTCACTTCTCTTAGGTAATTTTTTTTACCTGTAGTTTTGCTCCAAAATCATAAACGAAACTTGTCATTTTGACCCGCCTCTACAAAAGAAAACATTAATCCATGGCATTTAATATTTTGGCTTTCAGAATCATTTATTTTTCTTAAGAAAAAAAGAGTGAGAAAAATAAAAAATTTCAGCAAGTGAAGTTTCTGGAGATCTTAAAATCTTTCTGGCTTTTATATGGAGACAGTCAGAATGCTTCTTTTGAGTCCATTGTTCAGATTCCTGGCATATTGTGGATAGGCCCACTATTGGCCAACCTTTGAGTTCTGGGTACCTTATCATAAGTGCAGACAGCTGAACTCTATTGACGTTGCCTTAGTCTGTGCACTGAAGGTGACTTTACAAAGCACATGAACGCATGAACTGTGGGTCCAGTCTCTTTAATATCAGTTGTTCAGAACTCTGGCATTAGCAGTGCTGCATGTGAAGAGTGTAGGGCTGAGATCACATATTGCTCTGTGTCCAAATCTGGCTTGATTTGAGGAACTAATTTGGGTCTCAGGAATAGTAAACTGTTTGATTTTTAACAAGTGGGCATTCACCTATTGTCAGTTCCAAAATCTATCAAAAATAAGTAAACACTTTTAAATTGTATCTTATATATTGCCATTACATCAGTCATTAGACATCTGCTCTCTAGATGTTCGTATCAGCATCATTCACTAAAAATCCATATTGGCTGGCCAAAAGTTTTGAAGCATGGGTCATTTGCTGCTCATTTATCATCAATATATGATCCTACTTCTACTTTATAGTGACCACGAGGAGGTTATCCAACATGACTCTATCCTCCCTAGAAACCAGGCCAATTTGGTTGCTTACGAGATCTGGCTGGAGTCACTCAGCACGCCCTGGATTCGAACTCGTGATTGCAGGAGTGGTAGTCAGCCTCAATATTTGCTGAGCTACCCAGGCCCCCCATATTGGGAGTTTTTGATTCTCTCCTATTTTGGGTGACGCAGCACTTCCCATCAACACGTGGGACTTAGACAATAGCTCTGAGCAATGCAGTTAGATAACAACAACATTCTGTAGCAGAGCTCAGAGTGGTGTGTGTGTGTGTGTGTGTGTGTGTGTGTGTGTGTGTGTGTGTGTGTGTGTGAGAGAGAGGTTTCAGAGTTTGTCTGTTTGGTATTTTGTATGTTGATTTGCAGCTGTGTCACGTGGGTATATTATCCCTTCGTTTTACCTGTTGAAACACCCAGGTTTTACGACTAGGCAATCCCCAGCTTGTGATGAAATATCTCAGAACAGAAAGACTGATTGTGTTGAGTTATTTTGTTTGAGTTGAATGCAACAGCACTTTACAGAGAAGTTGTCTTTAAATGTTGTTGATGCCTCTAAAGGCTAGTTCACACTGCCACAACAAATGCCAACATTTCAAATATTGAACTTGTTTGCATGGACACCAGAAAGGTGTTTATTAGGAGAAATCTACTAAAACTTGAAATCGAGGTATGTGTTTACATGCAATGTGTTATCATGCTTGAATGCGTGTATTCTTCTCACTTTTGAATTTGAAGTACAGATTACCCATATCTTAATTTTTTTATTACACAATTTGGTGTCACAATAGCATTAGTTAGGTAAAGCTTTATAGGACTGTTTTAATACAGACTTCAGTACTTGTTGCATCTTTAGAAGCATTATTGACTGCCAGTTTTTCCAATATTAAAGTGGTTTATCAAACTTTTGATTTTATTATTATTAATCACCTTCAGTGTATAACTTGTCAACCACCGTTTTTACTACGGACATGCTTGATGCCTCCAATCGTGCATCTTACTTAGGAGACATGTGCCATTACTTTTGTAAGTGATTTCACTTATGATTTCTGCCTACCAGGCGATAAAATGAGTGAAAAAAAAAAATCCCATAGCCTTACATTTAAGGAGGGACTCGATTATTATCTAGAGATCAGAATATCATAGAGACTTGGAGATGGGCTCTCTATAGGTCCAGCAAGCAACCAACTAGTAGTTTCCTACTTTAGTAGCATGCTTTATTTAAATATTTTATTTATTTATTTTTACGTAATGTTTTGTATTATATGCAATTATTTTATAGCAAATGTGTGTATGAACTTATAGCTGGCACAGCTACCTTTTTAGCTTTAAAATCCAGCTATTATTGCAAATTAAAAACACAATAAGTTATTTTAATTAACCTAAATGAAAGAATTGAATACATTATTGTTTCCTTATTGTCAAGCCCTTCACTAATCTATTTTCTCTGTTTTCAGTGAAATGTCTCTGGTTTTCCTGCGACCCAACACTAGCGTGATCGGAAAGGACAAGCGACTCATGGCCGAGGTGAACGCCTCTCCACTCAAACACTTTGTCACCGCCAAGAAGAAGATCAACGGCATCTTTGAACAGCTGGGCGCATACATCAAAGAAAGCTCAGCCTTTCTGGAAGGTGTCTGCTCCCATTTATTTTTCACTGATTGTTGCTTTGTCTCTTTGACTTAAGATCTTAAAGCACACTGTCTAGCTGATTAGGGAATCCTGGTTTCAGAGACAGGTTACGTAACATGTTGGAGAGCTGAAGGCTCGGGAAAACTTTGTCTTTGTCAGCGTTGTATACACAAGGCGCTATTCTCTGAACCCCACTGGTTTTCTTCAGACAACACACAGCCCTTATGTCTGATAAGCTTTTTTCATGAAGGATTTTGGTATTATAGTCCAATTGAGGCCAAACATGTTTTTGCCAAAATTGCAGAAGCTTGCTTATTAGCTCAAGCTGATCTGCATTCAGATCTGGGTCTCTTTATACTTTATACAAGGGCTGTCAATAGGTGTACATTTTAATAAAAAATAATTACATGATATGCTGATTAATTAAATTCATCACATATATTTGCTGAGAAAAGCCTCCAAATTAAGATAGTTCGAAGACATTACATCATTGTGTCAGTAAATCATTTAATAGACATTACAAAAAGTGGCTTTAGATGTCAATATATTTTTTGTTTGATTTCCATTATTCTATTTTCTATGATAGAAACCTATAGCAATGAAGAATTGGATCCTGTTACCACGGAGGAGCAGGTGGTGGAGGTACGGGGTTACCTGTCCAAAGTGGCAGGCATCGGTGAGGTCCTATCACGCAGACACATGAAGGTGGTCTTCTTTGGCAGGTAAAGTGTATATTGCCGCTTGCAGCATGGATGCTAAGTTTGTGCCATTTTCAGAGTATCACTCAGTCGTACCTCCTGCGTTTACAGGACAAGTAATGGGAAGAGCTCCGTCATTAATGCCATGCTCTGGGACAAAGTCCTGCCATCTGGAATCGGACACACCACTAACTGCTTCCTGCGGGTGGAAGGTACAGATGGCAACGAGGCTTTTCTGCTCACCGAAGGATCGGACGAAAGAAAGAGTGTTAAAGTAAAAGATCTCTACCTTCCTATTTGTCATACAGGCAGTACAAATCTGATTTTTGGGGGGTATCTGACTTGCATACATTTAGTTGTTTGTTGTCTAAACAGCAAAAACCACTTAACAACCACTTATTACAAATCCAAGCCAGTGGAACAAATGTGGTTTAAAATCAGATTTTTTTCAAGTATCTCAGTCTGAATGGTCAGATCTGATTTCAAGTAAAAAAAATTAAACATATAATTTTTTTATTTTTTGTCGTTTGGAATGCAACATCATACAAATTGTGCTATTACTGTATATCCAGTTTATTCTTCCCTCATACAGCAAACAATGTAACATTCACTATGTCGGGTTTTCAGCCTAAAGAAGTTGTTGCAGAAATCCCTCTTGGTGTTGTGCTGATACTGAAGTAATTTCTATGGTACTCTTGTTTGACTCATTGGGTGTGTCCGACATGTTTAGTCAGATCAGTCCCACGTTTTAGGAATGAAAAAAGCTCCCTTGCATAACAGCGCATCTCTCACTAGCAGCAATTAATACGCTTTTCTCACTGCAGGTATAAATGAGGCTGTGAAAGCTCTTCAGTGTGACATCTGACATAGAGCTAATCATGCGTGTTCTTTAAGACCTCAGAAATCACAACCAAAACTGTGGCCGTGTTTTAATTAATCAAATATCAGCCAGATCTGCAGGTATATATATATATATATATATATATATATATATATATATATATGGGTTTCCTCGGGTCTTAAAAGTCTTAATTAGCCCTTCCACGAAAATAAGGCGGTATTCAATCGAATGTTCCGTCTGGACATTCTACCATACAGGCCTGATTGGTGGAGTGCTGCAGAGATGGTTGTTCTTCTGGAAGGTTCCCCTCTCTCCACAGAGAAATGCTGGAGCTCTGTCAGAGTGACCATCGGGTTCTTGGTCACCTCCCTGAATAAGGCCCTTCTCCCCGATCGCTCAGTTTGGCCAGGCGGCCAGCTCTAGGAAAAGTCCTGGTGGTTCCAAACTTCCATTTATGGATGATGGAGGCCACTGTGCTCATTGGAACCTTTAATGCTGCAGAAATGTTTCTGTACCCTTCCCCAGATCTGTGCCTCGATAGAATCCTGTCTCTGAGGTCTATAGACAATTCTTTGGACTTCATGGCTTGGTTTGTGATCTGACATGCACTGTTAACTGTGGGACCTTATATAGACAGGTGTGTGCCTTTCCAAATCATGTCCAATCAACTGAATTTACCACAGGTGGACTCCAATCAAGTTGTAGAAACATCTCAAGGATGATCAGTGGAAACAGGATGCACCTGAGCTCAATTTTGAGTGTCATGTCAAAGGCTGTGAATACTTATGTACATGTTTATTTTTAATACATTTGTAAAGATTTCAAACAGACTTCTTTCATGTTGTCATTATGGGGTATTGTTTGTAGAATGTTGAGGAAAATAATGAATTTAATCAATTTTGGAATAAGGCTGTAACACAACAAAATGTAGAAAAAGTGAAGCTCTGTGAATACGGATGCACTGTATACGTGAGGATGTGGTATGTCAAATAGCTCCTATGGGGCACTACTAAATAAAAACAAAACACAATTTTTATGATCCCTCATTTAAGTTCTTTCTCCAGCACTTCTTGCTGTTGTGTGTTTGAGTATATTTTCCCTACTAAACACATTGCAATGGTCCCACCCTGTAACAGTGTTTACAATTCAAACGGAGTTGAATAAAATGTCATAATCTAATGTTAAATCGGTAAATGCCTTATTATTATTATTAGTGCATTTTATTTGTATAGCGCCTTTCATACATAAAATGTGCTAATGCGTTAACATTGACAGCACTAATAATATATATATATATATATATATATATATATATATATATATATATATATATATATATATATATTTCAGTAAACGTTATGCGACAACACTGTTTATGTATGACCACCTATAAGTTGATTAAAAAAACATTTATTGACATAACTTCCGATATAGCGAAGAGGCCAATTAATCTGACCATTTTTAGGTTGTCAGCATCAGCCAGTAAGTTAGTTTTACTCTGACTAAAATGGTCAACAAAAATACAATTTTAGGTAATTATAATGTGCAAAATGACAAACACATGCCTTACTGTAACAGACCAAACTTCAATCAAACATTTGAATTAATGTTCCAGGTTCAATGCAAGTTAAGCTCTATCGATAGCGTTTGTGGCATAACATTGATGACCACAAAAATGTAATTTGACTCGTCCCTCCTTTTCTTTCAAATAAATAAATAGAAAATCTAGTTTCCAGTGAGTAATTACAATGGAAGTGAATGGGGCCAATTTTTTAATCTTTTTTTTAAGCTATTGGATCGTTATTTTTGGTTTAATTTCTCTGTGGCTGGTGCTGGAGGTTCAACAGGCTAATCGGAGTCAATTGGAGATGTACCTGTGGATGCATTTTAAGGCTTACCTTCAAACCCAGTGCCTCTTTGCCTGACATTATTGGACAATCAAAAGAAATCGGGTAAGACCTCTGAAAAATTTGTGCACCTCCACAAGTCTGGTTCATCCTTGGGAGCAATTTCTAAACGCCTGAAGGTACCATGTTCATCTTTACAAACAATAGTACGCAAGTATAAATGCCATGGGACCACGCGGCTATCATATCGCTTAGGAAGGAGATGCATTCTGTCTCCTTGAGGTGAACGTAGTGCAAAATGTGCAAATCAATCCCAGAACAACAGAGAAGGACCTTGTGAAGATGCTGGAGGAAGCAGTTAATCTATATCCACAGTAAAAACGAGTCCTATATCGACATAACCTGAAAGGCTGCTCTGTAAGGAAGAAGCCACTGCTCCAAAACTGCCATAAAAAGCCAGACTACAGTTTGCAAGTGTACATGGGGACAAAGATCTTACTTTTTGGAGAAATGTCCTTGGTCTGATGAAACAAAAATTGGACTGTTTGGCCATAATGACCATAAGGAAAAAGGGTGAGGCTTGCAAGCCAAAGAACACCATCCCAACTGTGAAGTGTGGGTGTGGCAGCATCATATTGTGGGGGTGCTTTGCTGCACTTCAACATAATTTTCCATCCTCATGATGCCATCTATTTTGTGAAGCAACATCTCAAGACATCGACCAGGAAGTTAAAGCTTGGTCACAAATGGGTCTTCCAAATGACCCCAAGCATACCTCAAGTTGTGGCAACAAAGTCCAGGTATTGGAGTGCCCGTCACAAAGCCCTGACCTCAATCTGATAGACAATTTGTGGGCAGAACTGAGAATGTATGTGCGAGCAAGGAGGACTTCAAACCTGAATCCGTTACACCAGTTCTGTCTGGAGGAATGGGCCAAAATTCCAGCAACTTATTGTGAGAAGCTTGTGGAAAGTTACTCAAAGCATTTGACCCAAGTTAAACCATTTAAAAGCAATGATCCCGAATACTAAGTGCAAGTAAACTTAAATAAACTTAAAAAAATAATTCTTTCTTATATTATTTTGACATTTCACATTCTTAAAATAAAGTAGTGATCCTAACTGACCTAACACTGTACATTTTTTCTACGATTAAATGTCAGGAATTATAAAAAACTGAGTTTAAATGTATTTGGCTAAGGTGTATGGAAACTTCTGACTTCAACTGTATATATTTGAACATATTGGGATATTTTGCCATAAATGCAAAATATGTTGCTTCTATACATTATAATCAATTACCTAAAATCAATAGATTAGTATATTCCCATAGTTTTTTATTCGATTACTTAAATCGCAATGCTTAATGGGATTGTAGTCCATGCCTTCATGTAACACGCTAAGTACACAACCTTGTACCTTTGGCTTTGTCCAATTTTCAAATACTTTTTTGCCTCAAAACAAACTTTGTGATGGTTGTGATTCACCTCAGAGCTGGCTGACAACTCTTTTATTAAGGATTTTATTTAAGTCTATGGAGTAAATGAATGGGGAAAATACTTCTGGAACCCAGATGGCTGAAAAAGTGGGCTGTCACTTTTGAGCTCTAGAGAAGAGGTTTGTTTCTAAGTGAATTTATAAGTTAATTATTAGCCACAATAAATCAGTCAATAGTTTTTGCTTTTGATCAGCCATTCTCTTGCTTCAGAAGACCAAGTGCTAGTAAATTACATTGAGTGAATGCACGTGCACAGAAACAGTTTTATAGTTTTCTCTTTTATGATTTTTTTACTATAAAGTTTCCCAGACTTTTCTCCTTTCTGACAAAAGCTTCCTTATTTTACAGTTATGTAAAAACAAAGGTTAAGAGCATTGTAAAATATATACTTCTGAAATATAAATTTGATATTCATGTAATATAATACAATTTGTTCAACTGAGGGCAAATGGATATATAAAGACAATGCCATTCTAAAATTACCTTTAAAAATATGAGACTGGATTGTTATTTCTATGCCTTTTTCTCTCTCCCTTTCTTGCACTGCACTCTTTTCCCACCTTAGTTATCGGTATAAGTAAATGAGACTAGTCAAATTTGTTTTGGTGGTAATCAACATTATGCCACAAATGCTTAACTTGTATTGAACCCAGAACATTCCTTTAAGAAATAAAGATTATAATTTATTTTTTCATTTAAACCTGTATCAAACATAAAGATACAACTATCCTTCACTGCCAAAAAAAAAAAAAAACATTCTTAACTAGTATTATTTTCTTATTTTCCAATAAAAATATCGAAACATTCTTGAAACAAGATAAATTTACTTGACAAGCAAAATGACACAGTTTTTCAGAATTTAGTGGTTTAAAATGATTTCCAATGTGGTAAGAAAAATAAACTTGTTTCATAGGGTAAACAAGTTTATATAGATATAGTGATTAATCTCATGTTTAAATATGATGAATTTGAATGCGGTTTGAACCTGTTTGTAAAGCGGTTCATTTTGCCAGTGTTCAGCTCTTTCTGTTCACAAGGTAATCACCGAAATGCGACATTATTGGATTAGATAAATACGGTAGTTATAGGTGTTTCTTCTTAAAATGTGTTTCTCTAGATGTTTCTGCTTCTGTTTTGTGGAGTTCATTGCAGAATAATTTTTTTCTCGTCATATTGTTGCCAGCAGTATGTTGTGGTTAAAATTATTGTCATGATGTGTCTTTCATCTTGTGTTCTTATTGTTATCTGCATCAACAAAACATTTTCAGCAGTAATTTCGTTGAGATTTTCACTGGATTCAATGATATAAAAATTCTTGTATAGATAAGCAGTGAATTATTTTCATTTTATGAAAAAAAAAAAAAAGAATTATTTTAAGTAACATTAGTAAAGGGTGTTTAAAAAAACTTCCATAAATTGCTCATTTTTATGCATGAATGAACAACTCAATTGTGCATGTATTGCATATAGCAACTCATTCAGACATGCACTCTTAAAGGGATAGCACTAGATTATGGCAAAGATTTAGCTCCTCTTTAATATAGAGAAACACAACGCAACAATGAAATAAACGATATCAACCAATTATGTTAATTTAAAACCCATATAGTCACCAATCCAACATGATTTTTTTTAGTATTTTTGTTTTGTCATCTAATGCAATCAAATGCTTAGAACAATGTTTGATGAAAGCAATTAGATTAAAAGCTTTATCCTGTCTGTTTGTCCATGCTGCTGTAAAGACGCTAAAGGAATGTCTGTGGATCTGGACTGACTGTACATGTCTCTGCTCTGTAATTAAACCCACATGAGGCAGGGACTCTCACCAGCTGTCACCATGTTGCATGTTCTGTCATTCAAGACCTGTCTCGTGACCTTTTCTCTGCTGTGATATATTACAGGGCTGAGGGCACATGTACACCACAGTCTCAAGAGCACATTTTCTGCTGTAGAGGAATGCTGGAAATTATGCTTGGGAATTATCCCATATGCTGAAATGCTTGAAATTTTTATTTACATCAATCTACACTCCATACCCCATAATGACAAAGCAGATTTTTGACAACTTTGCAAATTTATTAAAAAGAAAAAACTGAAATCTCACATTGACAAATATTCAGATCCTTTGCTATGGCAATTGAAATTTAGCTCAGGTGCATCCCATTTCTCTGGACCATCTTTGAGATGTTTCTACACTTTGATTGAATTTGCCACAGGTGGACTCCAATTGATTGGACATGATTTAGAAAGGCATGCACCTGTCTATATTAGATCTCACAGCTGAAAATGCATATCAGTGCAAAAACCAAGCCATGAGGTCAAAGGAACTGCCTGCAGAGCTCAGAGACAGGATTGTGTAAAGGCACAGATCTGAGGAAAACTAAATAAAAAAAGATTTTTGGCTGCATTGAAGGTTCCCAAGAGCACAGTGGCCTCCATTATTCTTTAATGGAAGAAGTTTGGAACAACCAGGACTCTTCCTAGAGCTAGCCACGCAGCCAAACTGAGCAATAAGAGGAGAAGGGCCTTGACAAGAGAGGTGACCAAGAACCCGATGGTCACTCTGGTTGAGCTTGTTTTTTCTACTAAGATGTAAATCATGATTATCTCTCTCTTTGATTGATCTCTGTTGTCTCTCAATATTTGATCAAATAGTCGTAAAGCAACATGTAAATGGTCATGTTGTAATGTCTCGGATATGTCTTCAGTCCTAATTGGCTTATGATGACTATCATTTACTTAAAACACTGGTCACCATCTAAATATAGCCCACAGACAATGAGCCGAGCAGTTGGCTGATAGACGTTCTTTAGCATGTGGGACACAGCAGCTCTTAATTCTTTTTCCAGCATCTCACTTTCTCTGTCTGAAAGAGGTCATTTCTATCCTGCCTGGCTGCATGTGCACGCTCTAATGACATAAACAAATGCTCTCCATCCAAAGAGTCATGTTTCCCTCTGTCTCATCTTAGGTTTACTGTGGATCCTTTGCAGTCTGGTGTGTTTTTTGCATGCAGGCAAAACCTGTAACTACATACTCACCGAGCACTTTAGGAACACTATGGTCCTAATAAAGTGTCCAACATGTTCTTCAGCTGTTGTAGCCCATCTGCCTCAAGGTTCGATGTGTTGTGCATTCTGAGATGCTATTCTTCTCACCACAATTGTACAGAGTGGTTATCTGAGTAACAGTAGCCTTTCTGTCAGCTTGAACCAGTCTGACCATTCTCTGTTGACCTCTCTTATCAACAAGGCCATTCTACCTGCAGAACTGCTGCTCACTGGATGCTTTTTGTTTTAGGCACCGTTCTGTGTAAATTCTAGAGACTGTTGTGCATGAATATCCCAGAAGGTCAACGGTTACAGAAATACACAAACCAGCCCCCCTGGCACCATCAATCATGCCACAGATGAAATAACTGAGATCAAATAAATTAAATTACAAACTGTAATCAATTGTCAGCCCTAGTATTGTAAGCCATAGTATTTATTGGTGGTGCACTTAAGATGTTTTTATTTTCTCTTGTGAACTGCAATAAGCTTAGACTCCATGTTGTAGAGAAAACACATTGACACGAAGCTGATGTCACTTCCACTGATTGTTACAACAAAATTCACTGACCCATAAAATGTACCCATACCATACATAAAATAACATACCCACTAACATGAAAAGAATGAATGGCAGTACACATTTACAATGCAGTGAAGTAACTATTGATTTTACATGGGTTTCGACCTCCTTGAAAAGTAAAGCAGCAGTGGTAATTGATGTTTTATTATTATTATTATTATTATTTCCATCTTAAGCAATATTACATTGCCATATTATAAGCTTTTATAGCATTCTCATATTTTTCTATGTAGTCCACACTGTTTGTCTGATCAGCAAATTCTAAATAATTTTTTAATCTCAAATTTGTCTCCGTGATGATGATAGATAGTGGGTTGTTTGTGGATTTGTTTATGTAACATTATTATTACAATCAGATTAAAATGACGTGGTAATGATAAACTGCATCAAAAAAGGTTATTTGTGTGTGTTGGCAGACAGTGAATCAGTTGGCTCATGCCTTACATCAAGATGAGGATCTGGACGCAGGCAGTCTGGTGTGTGTCATGTGGCCAAAAGCAAAGTGTGCATTGCTGAGAGATGATCTCGTGCTTGTGGACAGGTACACACACACACACACACACACACACACACACACACACACACACACCCACATCTTATCTGGCTTTGAGGCCTAAAACATATTGACAACAGCGTTGGCTTCGCTTCAAGCACTTTGCCTTTCTTGGTATCAGACTTCTACATATTTAACTGCAAAACTTTTTTGTATGTATATTTTTATTTTCTGTATTTATACATTTTTAATTGAGCTATTTATATTATATATCTGTATTTATACACTGCATACTTAAAGCATTACTAATGGATGAATAGAATCACAACAAGTCAGACTAAAAATTCTTTAAAACCTTAATTTTAAGCCCTGGCATCGACGTAACAACAGAGTTGGACAGCTGGATCGACAAATTCTGCCTTGATGCCGACGTCTTTGTGCTTGTGGCCAACTCTGAGTCCACTTTAATGCAAACAGTGAGTTTTAAATCCTATTTATCCAATTTAAATGGAAATATTCCTGAATAATGGACACGTAGATCAACTGCACATAATGTCTTGTGTAATCAAAACTTGTGAAGCAAATTAATTTAATGATTTTTATTGATAAGGGCTGACATTGTTATTATGTACCCTCATGACTGAAATATAATTCTCCACCTCTCCTCTGCCCTCATAAAGGAAAAATCATTCTTCCACAAAGTGAATGAGCGCCTCTCCAGCCCCAATATCTTCATCCTGAACAATCGCTGGGATGCCTCGGCCAATGAGCCTGAGTACATGGAAGAGGTGCAACTCACTTCATGACACAATCCTCTACACGCATCCTCTTTGATTCATGATGATCGATCACTCTGTAATTTCGTCATTTACCACAGAAAATAGTTTGGACTCATCCCTGAGTTGGCAAAAAAAGAGGAACAATGGTGTTATCATTAATGCCTTTAAGGGAGTATTAAAATAACACTATTTCAGAAGTATAGCCAGAAGATTTAAATATTGTACTTGTTAACTTGAGATTAATGTGATAAAACTCACTTACTAACCTTGTCTGTGCAAAGTTCTGTCTGATCTTTCAACTCCTGTCAGGACTATGCAAAGCCGCTAAAACCATCACTTTTGCATAATACATGCAAGGATACAAGAAAGGGCCTGTTCACGTAAAAAACAATAAAAAAAAATCACTCACTGGAAAAGCATAACCAGATGTTCAGTTGCCTAGAACAGCTTTATAAAGCTGCTTTGGAAAAACATATATTGAGAAAAGCACTGTGAAAATGAAATTAAGTTGAAGTGAAAGGTGATTTAGACATCTTGGCTAAAATTTTATCACATTAACATATTCCGGAAACAATAATAAAGACTTTCATTAAATTCAGAGGACTGAGGTTGGCCACACATCAAGCAGGTTTCTCTGGGTTTCTCCACGTCTTAGTTTGTGTGTGTTTTGGGCTTGTCAGGTGAGACGGCAGCACATGGACCGCTGCACTAGTTTCTTAGCAGATGAGCTGCGGGTGGTAGACCGTGCTCAGGCCAGTGACCGGATCTTCTTCATCTCAGCTAAAGAAGTTCTTCAAGCACGTGTCCAAAAAGCCCAGGGCATGCCTGAATCAGGTAGATACAGTACATTTCAACTTCATCAGTATGTCAAATATTCTGTCTCATGGTCATGAATATTTTATTTTTTGTTGTTGTGTTTTATTCTACCAAAAGTCCACTTGTTAGTCAAAGTTTCTTGCAGCTAAAACAGTCCATTTATTTATTTTACATGACAATTTTCTACCCTCTCTCTGATCCGAATTAAGCTGGCTTTTTACTATTGTCAGTAACATGATTTCTGAACGAGATGTTTTTGAAGCCTTTTTTATTAATGATTTGATTAGACTAGACAGGGAGCTTTGCATTTTGAACTCCGCATACTGTAGTGCATCATATTTGATTTGAAAAGAGTAGGAGAAATCCTATTTGTCATGATATGAAGATCTCTATAAAGAAATCTTTTTTGGAATTTCAGGTGGTGCTTTGGCTGAAGGTTTTCAAGCGAGAATGTTTGAGTTTCAGAACTTTGAAAGACGCTTTGAGGTTAGTGTACAGTTGGGTTTCAGTGTTTTGACTGTTTAGATATGTAAGGGTGCTTGTCTGACTGTCGTAAATGTGGATGCTTACAGGAATGCATCTCGCAGTCAGCGGTAAAGACAAAGTTCGAGCAGCACACGGTGAGAGCCAAGCAGATTTCTGAAGCTCTGCGTCTTATAATGGACTCTGTGCATATTGCAGCTCAAGAACAGAGGTGAGCGCAAAGATGCCTGCTTTTCTTAGCAGTAATCCGTCACACTAAATACAGATCCACTGCTCACATTGAAATTAGCTTAGTGTCTGACTCTGCTGGTACAGTCTGAGGAGGTGATATAAACACTAAAATTTAAACTGTTTTGAGCTTTACTGAATTAGTTTACATAAGAAATGAAAATAGTCATAATTTATTCACACTTATGCCATTTCAACTACATATTTCTTTCTTCCATGGAACACAAAAGAGGATAAAAGGTCTGAGCTGGTCCTTGTATAACGCAAGCATGTCAGGGCTCCAGAATAATTTTAAATCCTGTCCCAATTGGTGTCAGTCGGGAACACTTTCTACACCTTTTATCAGTGATCAGTGAGGCTTAATCCAGTTTTAACCCTTTTTACAGGGGATACATATATCACAAAAAAAAAAAACACACTTAAGAAAACAAGAAACTGGGGTATAGCAAGGCAATAAAGTACATTTTCAAACAAAATACAGTAAACAGAGATAGTCTACTAAAATAAAAACGTTTAGAAAACATCTAAAGCAATCGAAACTAGAAGCGTGAACAAATTTTGATGTTGGCTTGAGAAAGCCCGAACCTTGAACCGGGACTGGAACTCGATCACAGCAAAAATATGAAATATATGCAATTACTTGAAAATTATGTATTTATACCACGTACAGCATTCACTAAGATTTTCACTTTGTCATAAGACTTTATTGTATGTGTTGTAAAAATAAGTGAATGTTAAAGGGATATTTGATCATTTCTTCACCCTCATGCCATCCCAGATGTGTATGAATTTCTTCTGCTGAACTTGAATGAAGATGTTTAGAAGAATAGCTCAGCTCTGTTGGTCCATTCAATGCAAGTAAATGAGAAGTGGTGAGAAACAGATCAATAATAAAGTCATTTTTTACTATAAATCTTGACTTTCATAAGCGCTCTTCTCTCTTAAGAGGAGTTCTTCTGTTTAGGTGATTTTACATAAGCATATCGCCCCCTACTAGGCAGGGAGGACAATTTATAGTAATAAAAATAAATAAATATTGATCTGTTTCTCACCCACACCCATCATTTCACTTCTGAAGACATGGAGTAAACCACTGGAGTTGTATGGATTACTTTTATGCTGCATTTATGTGATTTTTGTACCTTCTGAGTTCTGATCACCATTCACATGCTTTGAAAGGACCAACAGGGCTGAGATATTCTTCTTAAAATCTTAATTTGTTTTCAGCAGAAGAAAAAGTCATACACATCTGGGATGGAATGAGGGTGAGTAAATGATGAGAGAAATGTAATTTTGGGTAATCTAAGTTTATTTGAAAGACTATCTAGGCACAGAATAACACTGTAGAACTGTTTATATCTCTTTCAAGATGTACAGGCTCACACTTTAAATGGTCAGTGCTTTGTATTTTAGATCATTAAAATAGCAACAGATCCAGTGAAATAATGAAGGTTGAGTGACTGTTTTTACATTTTTACATGCCATTCAAAATAACACATTTGTACTTTTCATTTACTTGGAATGTCAATGTTCAGGACAAAGGCAAAATGGTTACTGTCTTTTTAAAAGTGTTTTATCGCATGATACAACATTGAAGGCACTCTGTTAGTTGAGTTTTATCATTTGAGAGCTGTAAAGTCTCATGATTTTCTTACCGTGTCGTGCTGTTGCATTTGTATTCACTTTAAGTATTCTGTTATTTTATGTAAAAAAATAATTTTGCTATGCTCATTCTGCACTGCTAGTGAAGAGGAATTCTGAGATTAATTGATTGAATTTGTGAGACTGCAGTCAGTATTAATCTTGTAATGATCTTGGACCTGAAGCACGTTCATCCATTCAGCTATTAGTATCCAATCTGTTCTCGATGGATCTTCGGTGATGCTTCCCGCGCTGCCAAGTGAAGCGGCGCAACATCAGCAACAACAGTTTCGTCTCTCACAGATAACTCTCTCATTTGTTTGGGTGTGAGAAGATAAAATACAGACATGTATTTTGTGGTACAATGGTGTAAAATCGCTTGAATGTTCAAACTGGTAAGCTTTAAAACACATTCAATTGACAGACCTTCGTGAAGGTGCAAGCGAAAGTGATCTCTGTGAGTGGTGGTGGCGTAGTGGGCTAAAGCACATAACTAGAAATCAGAAGGTTGCTGGTTTGATCCCCACGGCCACCACCATTGTGTCATTGAGCAAGGCACTTAACTTCAGGTTGCTCCGGGGGGATTGTCCCTGTAATAAGTGCACTGTAAGTCGCTTTGGATAAAAGCGTCTGCCAAATGCATAAATGTAAATCTCTGCTCACGCGTTGTCAGAGAACCGATGCAGTTCGGCATTCTGTGTCACACAAAAACTCGCTCTCAGAGCATGCATGTATTTGTCATTTTCAACCGATGGAAAATGAAAGTCCTGGACAATCCTAGAAATGCCTTCAGCTTTGGATATCAAGACACAACCATAGATAGTTAGATTTATTTATAGCCAGCAGTTGAAGACATTCTTTAATTTTTGTGTCCGTTGCGAAAAATTATGTAAAATTCTATCCGTGGGTAATTTCCTTATTAAAATGCCCAAATATCTAACAGAACTTTTGACCTCAATACCTTCAATATGACCTTTATCAAGACTTTGAACAGGTATAATTTCACTTATTTCGATTGACAAAGACGAGAAGCATTAGAAAATTAATTTAAAGCATCCAAAATAACAGGGACCTATTTCTCGTTTTTTATAAAACAGACTCTGTTGGTCCATTCAATGCAAGTAAATGAGAAGTGGTGAGTTGACTAATTAGAAAAGTGTGTTCCGCTACTAAAATATCCTGAACGTCTACCCGAGGAATAAAAATATTGAGAAACAAAAACGGCAAAAAAGCGGGAGAAATACCATTCACCAAAGATACATTGCTGTTAATATTTTTGTAAAAAGTTTGAACTATTTTATCAAAGGGAGAGACAAAACCAAATCTATGCAAAGATTCAAACATAAACTCATGCTCGACCGTGTCAAAGGCCTTATAGAAGTATAAAAATTAAATAATTGCATTATTGTTGATCAATTCCTTATAATCTAAAATATCTAAAACAAGCCGAATATTATTTGCTATATGCCTACCTTTCATAAAGCCAGATTAGTTAACAGAGGCAATTTCTTCAAAGCATGGTTTCAATCTATTTGAATAAAGGGAAGCTAACAATTTATAATCGGAATTAAGCAAATTAATTGGGTGCCAACTATCTAAATACAAGGAATCTTTGTTAGGTTTTGGGATTAAAGTGATCAAACCCTGCTTCATGGACTCAGTCAATTCACCTTTCTGTACACAGTCTTTAAACATTTCCTAAACAATCTTTGTCTTGCCAAAAGGTTTTATAGAATTCAAAAGGCAGTCCATCTGGGCATGGGCTTTTATTGAGGGGAGCTTTCTGAATAATCTCATCCAACTCTTCCAAAGTCAAATCCATCTCAAAAGACAACTGATTTCCATCACTTATAATAGGTGTAAATGCCTGAACCCTCTCAAAAAAGCTTTGAGAGAACTGGTTTAAATGAAGAAGTATAGAGCTGTGAATAAAAATTGGAAACAAAATTAGAAACTCTGGCTTCATCTGTGACCAACTTGCCCTCAATGTATAGAAAAAATATTATTTTAGCTTGCCCTCTTTTATTTTCAAAATTAAAAAATTCTATCCACTTCACTCTGGATCTAATAAAAGCACCTTTCGCCTTTTGTGCATATAGGTTATTTAATTCTTCTTTTAGGTTGTGCAGTTCTACTTTTATCATCTTCGTTTGTCTGTCGCTTGCCTACAATTTGATTAATTTAATTTAAGATAGAGGTATACCTTAAAAATAGTTCCAGATTGTTTAGTTTCCAGTATCCAAGGTTTCTGTGACAACCAGTACCAGAATCAGATAAACTATGGTCAATAAAAGCATGATCTGTGAGGAGAGCAGGACAGATACCACTGGACTTGATATAAGCCAGTAATCTATATGCGATTTTCTTGAGAGATCCATACTAAACCAAGTATATGAATAATCGTTGTCAACATGCATAAACCTGTAAGCATCCAACTGAGAAAGGTTACTACAAAAATGATTAATAATAGTGTTACATCTACAAGACTCTCGTTTTTGGGGAAATCTATCCAGACATATTTACAGTTTAAATCAAGAATTTTAGAAGACAGACCCTGAAGCTATTTGTGTATGATTATTAAAACCATAAACATTAACCAAGATAAAGAAAAAATCCCCCAGAAGAATAACAACAATAATCCATCTACCTTCAGAAGAAGAAAAAGAATGGAGCCGCTAAAATTACGGTCAAATAAAATCAAAACTCCAGCGCAGTGATTAGTACCATGACAAAATAAGACCTTACCTCCCCATTGATGGCGCCAAAATGTTTCATCTTAAAAACAAGAATATTTTTCTTGAAAAAAATGTAAATCCCTTTTCAGTGACGTACAAAATAAAAATAAAGCCTTGCGTTTAGATAAATCAGACAGTTTAACTGACAGAAGAACACTATCAAAACAAGGACAAATTCTATACCACTAAAATATAACAAAAGATATATGAAATTAAATGTAATACAGAATACAAAAAAAGTGCAAAACAGTTTTTTTTTTAATGTGTGTTATCTGCCCTCCATTAGCTTACCTTAATTCATTACAATGATCTGGGATATTTGTCAGCTTTTTTGCCAATGTCAGTACAATTCTTTTGCCAGTCAAAATGGGAGTGAATATCACTGGCATAAAAGCATTTAACCTCCAGTGTCCGTTAAAATTCAAATATCGTCCACACAAATCTTTCCATCTACGATAGCAAATGGACCCTTAAAACCAGCACAGCAACCCTCTTTTCAGGCTTACTCCACAAAAGGCCACAACTTGCTCTGGGCTTCCTTTGTCCTCTGCATCAGGTCCTCTGAGATCCTAATCATCTTCTGTTTGAGCATTTCTGATTTTTTTTTTTTTACATCAGCCCATATTCGATCGTGGTGAGACCGAGAGAGGAACTGTACAATTATCCCGCGAGGGCGTGCATTGGCAGTTTAGGGCCAAGCTGGTGCGCATCATCAAGCTAAAACTGCAAAACATCTGCTAAGCCTGGAGACACTTGAAGAAAAATGTCCATTATGACCACTTTGACATTCTCCCCATCTTCCTCCAGAATACCTGAAATCCTTAGATTCCATCGCATCTTGAAGGCATCAAGCTCATCTACTTTATCCCATAAGCATTTGTTTTCTGCAGCCAATGTAGGTAGCTGAGAGTCCATTTTATCAGATTTAACAGCTGTGTCCTCTGATTTATTTTAGCCACAGCGTGAACCCTTGTAGCGAGATCAGACATGAGGATGGAATTGGATGCGACCGATTTCTCAATCTCCAAAAGTTTCTCCATGAAATCGTCCTGCTTCTTACCCAGTCTCTCTATTGCTTCAAGCAAGACAGCTGGGAGCTATTAGCTGGAAAACACAATGGGATCACAGCATGAAGCCTTACCAAACACAGTTTAAAACTTTATAACAATACCTTAGAAAATGAGTGTTTTACACATGTTTATCTAAGTGTATGTCTAGAGCTTCTCAAAAAGGCCACTTGGAGACTCCAAATGACCCTTTGTGACCATAGACACATAAAATGCTGCCATTCTTGAATGCTTTACTCTACAGTCATAATTTTGGGCTCTAATGAAAGGTTACACTTAGGGCTGTTATATTCCTTATCCAGATTCACTGTCAATAATTGCTGACACAATGTAACTGAAGCATAAACACATTATAGTGTTGTTTTTTTCAATTCCTGAAACCGAACTTTCTACAAAAGAGACAAAACAAGTGCTATGGTACTAAAACACTTTAATATTTGAACTCACACTATATATATATATATATATATATATATATATATATATATATATATATATATATATATACATACATACACATGTATTTCAAACTATTTACAAATTATTCTTTTTTCAGAATCCAAGGGGCACATCTGGTACTCAAACAAAACTATGCGTGCTCTAAAACAGATTTCCACCTGGCTGCTGCCAGTTCTCCCTCTGCCTCTCCCCCTCCCCTGTGCTCTGCCTCTGCCTCTGCCTCTCCCCCTCCCCCGTCCTCTTGTTGTTTTGCTGACAGAACCTCTCTGGGAAGATGAAGGATCATTTTCAGATGATGGTCTGTGATATAAAACAACAACAACAAAGAAATAAGTAATTTACAAAACATTTACATTGTTTCTGTATTCACAAGCATATAAACAGAACAACATGCACACAGACAATCAGGTTATATGGTTCATGAGAGCACACACACACACACACACACACACTCATATACACACACACACACATATATACACACACACACTCATATATATACACACACTCATATATACACACACACACATATACACACATACACACACACACACACAAAAAGTGTGTTTTACTAGTCCTCTTTGCCATTTTACACCAGTTAGCTACTTTCTCTCGTCAACTCGTACAATGCTGTGTTTAGGCACGGGCGCATGAACCACTATGGAACTTTGCGCACGAACTTCACGCATGACCTGAGGAATCGACCCACTAAATCTGCATATCAACCTTTACAGAAATTCATTGTCTATCAGAAAAGACTGTCATTTCCATTCAATATTGCAATTGGGTCGATTTACTGTCACTCAAAGAGAGGGAGGTACCATTTTTCATCATTGCGCTCGTTGGCTATTGAAACCAAGTGACACCTATGTCATGGACCGATTGGCTCAAATGACCTGTCTATCAAAAGTTCAGGGATCAAAGGCTATTTTGATATCACATTTTCTTCAATGTTTACTTTTCAAATGAAACTAGATCATAGAATGCATCGAAGTTGTGATAGTGCTGTCGGCTAATGCGAAATGCTACTACTATATTCCATGGATGTTTATTGATATATAAATGTGTTATGGACTAAATACTTCATTGAATTGGATTGTATGGACCCTTTACAGTGTAACCAAACCATTTGTGTTGGTATGTAATGGATCAGTGGACTAACAGGAGGCTTCATGGGTGAGTTTCTTCCAGTTTGGATTTGTTTATTTGGCTGTTGGTGGTCTGACAAAGAGACAGATTGTACCCGCTGTGTTGATTGTATCTTAAAAAGGTTTACATCGTTCGAATCACAAGTATCTCAGCTTTCCAAATATATGTATTATGTTTACTTTTTTTTTTTTTTTGGAGTTTTATCTTTCAAAAACATAAACCTCTGAAACACACCGTGGGTCGAGTGCGGCACATCGGATCAGGAAGGCGATGAACCAGGTCTTTTTAACGAATCAGTCCAAAAGATTCTTGAAATCCATTGGAACAAATAACTTTTTTTCTCAAAAAGCATCTAGGATTTCATTCAATTTGGACACTTGTAGCCTCTTTGTCTGGGCTTCCCCATCCCAGAAATTTTTTAACAGTGTATGATGGTGTATACAGTGTGTGTGTGTGCACGTGAATATACATGCATACATACATATACACACACCGATCAGCCACAACATTAAAACAACCTGCCTAATATGGTATAGGTCCCCCACGTGCTGCCAAAACAGCCCTGACCCGTCGAGGCATAGACCTCTGAAGGTGTCCTTTGGGATTTAGCACCAAGATGTTGGCAGCAGATCTTTTAAGTTCTGTAAGTTGCTAGGAGGGAACTCCATGGATTGGACTTGTTGGTCCAGCACATCCCATAGATGCTCAATTTGATTGAGATCTGGGGAATTTGGAGGCCATGTCAACACCTTGAACTCTTTGTCATTTTCCTCTAATCATTCCTGAACAATTTATGCAGTGAGGCAGGTGCATTATCCTGCTGAAAGAGGTGTACATGGTCTACAGCAATCTTTAGGTAGGTGGATATGTGTCAAAGTAACATCCAGATAAATGCCAGGACCCAAGGTTTCCCAGCAGAACATTGCCCAGAGCATCACACTGCCTCTGCCGGCCTGCCTTCTTCCCCATGGTACATCCTGCTGCCATCTCTTCCCCAGGTTAACGACACACACGCACCTGGCCGTCTGCATGATCTGAAGAAAACGTGATTCATCAAAACAGGCCACCTTCTTCCATTGTTCCATGGTAAAGTTCTGATGCTCACGTGCCCGTTGTTTGCACTTTCAACAGTAGACAGGGGTCAGCATGGGCACTCTGAGCGGTCTGCGGCTATGCAGCCCCATAAGCAGCAAGCTGTGATGCACTGTGTGTTCTGATACCTTTCTATCATGGCCAGTATTACGTTGTTCAGCAATTTGTGCTAAAGTAGCTCTTCTGTGGGCTCCCCACATGCATCAATGTCGCCTGTTTACCGGTTGTCCTTCCTTGGACCACCTTTGGTAGGTACTAACCACTGCATACCAGGTACACCCCACAAGATCTGTCAATTTGGAGATGCTCTGATCCAGTCGTCTAGCCATCACAATTTGGGCCTTGACAAAGTCGCTCAGATCTTTAAACTTGCCCATTTTTACTGCTTCCAACACATTAAATTAAAAAAACTGACTGTTCACTTGCTGCCTAATATATCCCACCCCTTGTCAGGTGCCATTGTAACAAGATAATAATTCTTATTCACTTCACCTGTCTGTGTTTTTAATTTTGTGGCTGATCAGTGTATATATTGCATTTTTTTAATAAAAAGATTGGTGTTTTTCAATGCTAAGAACACAGACAAGGGACTTGTTCATATGAACACCAGTCTTGCCAAGCTACCTTGGAAGAACAAACTCCGAAGGACAGGAGGACGTAGAACGCTTCTATTGCGAGCTTTGAGAAGTTGTGATCAATTGTGTTGCACAATTGTCTGTCCCAGCGCATTTATAGCCAGTTAGAAAACTACTGGCATTATAATGCACCAGTGACAGCATTATTATCATGTGAGGTTTTGTAGGACTAGCGAGACGTTAAAGAATAAAGTCTCAATACTCTTTTCCTCCGTGTGATTTATGCTTTATTAAAATTATGCCCAACAAATGTTGAAATGAGAATGACGACTCTGATGAACCGTTTACAGTGGGGAAACTCTTGAGGGGAAAAAAACTATAAATGTGCTTCGTCTACACCATACCCCTATGACTTCTGGCACTTCACATTCTTGCCATCCGATGTCAACATCTTATGCATCCTTGATATTCGGCCTGATCAAGAACTTATACGGGTAATTTTATTCAGCCTCAGTACATGCATTCTTGAGTTTTGGAATTTTTTCAATGGATGATGTGGAACGAGTCCACGAGAACATAAGAACAGATCAAAATGCACATTGAGAAACAGACACTTATTCATGTGCTTGAGAAGTAGAAACACTGACTTGCAGAGTCAGGCAAACCAAGTGCTGGATTACTGTTTAATGGCAGTTGACTGTGACTAAAGTGATAATATACAAGTGTTGTATGTTTAATTGTGCTGGTTTGCGCTCTAGGATTCATTGTTTAGATATGAAGGAGGAGCGAGAGGACAGGCTGGAGTTTATTGACAAACAGCTGGATCTGCTCACGCTGGACTGTAAGACCAAAATCAAGAAGATCACAGAGGAGGTGGAGAAACAGGTAACTCTTGCTTACAGCAGAGTATTAAAACTGTGCCAAACACTTGAGAAACCCAGTGTGTCCATGAGATATAGGAGTCAATCTGCGGGAACAGTTTCAATCTCTCTGGTGCTGTTTACTATGCTTCCAGTATGATGCCACATAGAAGTGTCTCTGGGTGCACTAAGATTTTGCATTTATTTGTTCAATCTTCTTTTTCATTAATGGAACTGAAGGACATGATATGAAAGCTCTGATAAATCAATAAATATTGAAACAATAATCTACATGTAACATTGTGAGACAAAAATGTGTGATCTACAGTGGCAAGAAAAAGTATGTAAACCCTTTAGAATTACCTGCATTAATGTACATATTTGTCTTAAAATCTGGTTTGGTGCAGTTGCAATAGTTACAATAATGAATAAACACTTACTGTATAATTTATAAATAATAATTTATTGTATATTAAATTCATCATTCAAACTTTCTCAGTGTAGGTTGGATAAAGTATGTGAACCCCATAGGCTAATGACGTTAACAAAAGCTAATTAGAGTCAGGAGTTGGCAAACCTGGCATTCAGTTAATGAAATGCGTGTGTGTGTGTATGTTAGAGCTACTTTGGCTTATTAAAAGCACTCAAACATTTTGAGTTTGCTGTTCTCAAAAGAAGCATCTGCTAACGTAGACCATGCCTCACAAAAAAGAGATCTCAGAAGGCCTACAATCAAGAATTTGAAAGCTGGAAAGTGTTCCAAAGTTATCTGGAAGAGCTTTAGATATTCATCTGTCCAGATTTAGACAAATTGCCTATAAATGGCAATGATTTAGTACCATTGCTTCTCTCCCTACAAGTGGCCATCCAGCCAAGATGACTCAAAGGACACACTGCAGAAGTCAGGTATATGGATATATATCAGATTTCAGTATAGGGCAATGTAATTGCAACAGGCCTAATAAATCCTCATTTGTGTTTTTAGTTTACAGATTTATTGCACATTTATTTTTTTAACCTTGGATAAGTTTTCTTGCATTGTCCGCGGCAGAACATTTTAAAACAATAATAATTAAGGGGCTTCCAATTCCCACAGGTTTAACCTAATTTTATGTTATTTTTGTGTGGAATTCTTTTTTTTTTTTTGTCTTGCCTGCTAATTGCATATTCAGTTATTGTGCACTAAAATATTTACATGTAATTGCATTTACAATGTAATGAGCACAATTACTAAGGTGTATAATGATGATTTGTGAGTTTTCTTTGCAAAACAACCCCCAAAAAATGCTGCAACTTGCATCTCAAAATTTGAGAAAAGCTGCCGCAAATCAGGAATTTGAATAAAGCTGAATAAAGTGCTGTGAAATCCTGGTGGGACTGACATTTTATGATCAATTAATTTAGAAAACCAGCTAATTCCAATGGGTTTGCATACTTTTTCTTGCCACTGTATCCCCATGATCCCCTATAAACTAGTTCTTGTGAATGTTCAGGTGTCTAACGCTATGGCAGAGGAGATCAGGAGACTGTCTGTGCTTGTTGATGACTTCCACATGGACTTCCATCCTTCACAAGTGGTGCTGAAAGTGTACAAGAATGTGAGTGTCTGCTCCTTTATTCCACTGTTTGGTGTTCACTGTAAATACTGTACTTTCAAAATGGAAATTCCCCAGCCTCCCAGTAACATCATTTGAATTTATCTGATGGGAATTGAGCACACCCTTGACCTCGGCTCATTCTCAGAAATTGACTTTCAGATTTATATGTGACTCTCAATAGATGAAAATAATGAAGAATAATAATTTATTTATTTCTTAATGTACATAGTCCACTAAGTTTTCATATATTTGGTTCCTTTTAAGAAAATAAATTATTGAAAACAATATTAATATATATTGATGATGGATTATATATGCTGCAGCAGGCCTCCGGTGGTTTTCTCAGGCTATGTTCAGACTGCAGGCAAATCAGATTTTTTTCTCAAATTAGAGCTTTTCAGGCAGACTGTCCGCACTATTAATTGCAAGTGATCAAATCAGATTTGTGGTTCAGACATAACCAACCTATCTGCATGGCTTGCTTTGTTAACGACATAGGCATACTCACATAACGATGCTTTCAAAACAGATGCGGGAAAAATGGTGCATCATCTCATTCTCCAAATAAGCACCCTGTCCAGTCACAGTGCAGAACTCCTTGTTGCACAAAAAAACTCAGCGACGGAGAAGACTGGTAAATATTGTTATGTTCCATGCTGCAGTCACTGATTTTTGACGTCATCGTTGTGTCGTGTTAAGAGTGATGCAAACGACCATTTGAAATCCGAATTGAGCAGCCAGAGCGTCCGGACTGAGATGCATCTGAAAATGCATTTGAAACCACCTCCAGATGTGGTTTGAATCATATTCTGTATACAATCTGGATCTCAATGTGCAGACTGAAGTGGCAGTCTGTACAAGGCCTCAGTAACCTTAGTGCCATTAACTGTTTTTTTTGTTTCTTATTGTTTTTTTTGTTACATTGAGCTCCAATAATTAAACTATGCTATGCATTGAATGCAAATCACTATACTTTTGTTAAAATTGTATTTATACATTTTAATAATTCTATATAGGGTGTAACAATTTATTACATTTAACATTTTAACAACTTTTAATTTATTAAAGGGGATAATTCACCCAAAAATTCAAATTTTCATAATTTACACTCTCTTGCCATCCCAGATGTCACTGCAAAACACAAACGAAGATTTTTAAAAGAATATTTGAGCTCTGTTGGTCCTCACAATGTAAATGAATTGTGATCAGAACTTTAAAAGTCCAAAAGGGACATAAAGGCAGCATAAAAGTAATCCATATGACTCCATTGGTTAAATCCATATCTTAAGAAGTGATATGATAGGTTTGGGTGAGAAACAGATCAATATTTCAGTGCTTTTTTTAACTGAAACTTTACACTTTCACCTATAGGATGATCAAAGGACTTAAATATAATCTATTTCTAACCCACACCTATCAGATCACTTCAAAAGCCTTAACTTGCCTTTATGTCCTTTTTGGGCCTTCTGAGTTCTGGTCACCATTCACTTGCATTGTTTGGACCTACAGAGCTCATACATGTCTAAGTTGGCAAGAGGGTGTGTAAATGATGAGAGAATAAAAAAAATTTCGGTGAACTATCCCTTTAATGCATTAACTAGGGATATACCGATACAATGTTTTTGGCAGTTAGCCAATTAGCTTCTTATAGGCTAATTGGAGTCAATTGGAGATGTACCTGTGGATGTATTTTAAGGTCTACCTTCAAATTCATTGCCTCTTTGCCTGATATTATTGGACAATCAAAAGAAATCAGCCAAGACCTCTGAAAAATGTGTGGACCTCCACAAGTCTGGTTCATCCTTGGGAGCAATTTCCAAATGCCTGAAGGTACCATGTTCATCTGTACAAACAGTAGAACGCAAGTATAAATAACATGGGACCATGCAGCCATCATACCACTTAGGAAGGAGATGCATTCTGTCTCCTAGAGTATAACGTATTGCAAAAAATGCAAATCAATCCCAGAACAACAGTAAAGGACCTTGTGAAGATGCTGGAGGAAACAGGTAAACAAGTATCTATATCCACAGTAAAAATGAGTTCTATATCAACATAACCTGAAAGGCTGATCAGCATGGAAGAAGCCACTGCTCCAAAACCGCAGTAGAAAGCCAAACCATGGTTTGCAAGTGCACATGGGGACAAAGATCTTACTTTTTGGAGTAATGTCCTCTGGTCTGATGAAACAAAAATTAAACTGTTTTGCCATAATGACCATCGTTATGTTTGGAGGAAAAAGGTGAGGCTTGCAAGCCGAAGAACACCATCCCAATCGTTAAGCATGGGGGGGGGGGGGCAGCATTATGTTGTGGGGGTGCTTTACTGCAGGAGGGACTGGTGCACTTCACAAAATAGATGGCATCATGGGAAGGAAAATTATGTGGATATATTGAAGCAACAGCTCAAATATTGCACACAGTCTGAAGGCTGAAAATCGCTGCAAGTGCATAACCATTGTTTCCGTGCTTGTGTGTGTCAACAGAGCAGCGCCATTCACTAATGCTCTAGCGCTGTGCATGCATACTATATATATATTTACTTATTAAACACATTTTATAAGCACATTTGCAATTCACAGAGCTATCGCATGTCTTCAAGTGGCTTTGAATAAAATGTATGAGTCACACTGATCCGTGTAAAAACGTCAGTATTGGAGCCGATCCGATCCGATTAATGCATTCCTTGCATTAACTTTGGCAGCCCTATTCTTACATGGAGATGCAATTATGTCATGTTTTGTTTGTGTGTTTGTTTGCAGGAGCTCCACAGACATATAGAGGAAGGCATGGGCAGGAATATGTCAGAGAGATGCTCAAGTGCGATCACTGTTGCCCTGCAGACAACACAGATTGACATGATAGGTGAGTATCTCTGTCTGTTTGTGAGCTGTTATAAACCAGTAACATCAGCATGTTCATAAGACACTCTCTCGTTCTCTCCAGATGGTCTGAAGCCCCTGCTGCCAATCGGGGCCCGAGAGCAGGTTGATAAGATGGTGCCCAGACAGTGCTTTAGTCTCAGCTACGACCTCAACTGTGACAAACTGTGCAGTGATTTCCAGGAAGACATCAGCTTCCACTTCTCTCTGGGCTGGACCATGCTTGTCAACCGCTTCCTGGGTCCCAAGAACACACGGCGAGCTCTAATGGGCTACAATGACCAGGTATGTCATATTTATGTTCTTCAATTTTTAAAGGGGGGAGAGACAACTGTAGATTTTGTTGTTGACATCAACAACAAAAATGTCAATTGATGCATGTCCTTGTACTGGAAAACCATGAACAAAACTATGCAACATAAAAGGAAATGCAACCCAGGATACATTAAATACAGGTTATGTTTAATCTATGGCAGGTCGACACTTGATTTCCAATGTTTCCTGAAGCAAAACCAGTTGAGAAACACTGAGTTAAAGGGACAGACAGGAGCAGTCTGGCTGTGCTGTCGTGCATCTACAGTACATGTTAATTATTAATAATCATTGGACATTACTTTAAAAGCTCACACAGCTGATGTTCTTTTTCATTTAGTAGTTAATATAACATGCTACGCTAACATGTAAACTAACATGCTTTAGATATATAACATGTTATATTTTACATGCTATTTTTTATCATGTTAATAATTCTGTTTATTATAATTCTGTTAGCTTTCTTATTTTTTCTATTTTATTTTCAAAAGGGAGACATTTTTTACACATACTTCAATAAAATAAATGGTTTCAAGTTTCAATTATAATAAAGTGTTTGCTCAAAAATAAATAAAAAACCCTTCTGTTTTCACTGATAATACTAATTGTGTAATACCGTATACCGCGAAACCATGATATTTGACGGTTATCATACCCTGAAAATCTCATACCATTGCAACCCTAGTCCTGACTATACTTTGCGATCAGTTGAATGCCACTTTGGTGAATTAAAGTACCAATTTCCTTCCGAAACAACACAATCTGTGTGAGTGAGCGAGCGAGTTGATAAGAGAGAACATTTTCGATGAACTTATTTTTTATTTGAGGACAAAAATTAAAAAGTAAAACTATTATGACAAATTCATTAATATCCATAAAGTAATCATACATAATTAATAGAATATTTAAAGGAATGGTTCACCCAAAAAATTAAAATTCTCTTATCATTTACTCACCCTATTGCCATTCCAGATGTGTATGACTTTATTTTTATTTATTTTTCAGCAGTGCTCAAATTAAGATTTTTAGAAGAAAATCCCAGATCTGTTGGTCCATACAATGCAAGTTAATGGGTGCCAACATTTTGAAACTCCAAAATGCAGCATAAAAGTACTCCAGACAACTCTGGTGTTTAAATCCATATATTCTGAAACGATATGATAGTTGTGGGTGAGAAACGAAAATTTAAGTCAATTTTCTATAAATTCAATTCCCTGCTCAGTCAGTATCCACTTTCACTTTCTCCTTATTTCAATTTTTGGTGATTTACATTCTTCATGCATATCACCACCTACTGGGCATGAAGGAGAATTTATGGTAAAAATAGACTTAAATATTGATCTGTTTCTCACCCACACATATTACATCATGTCTGAACACATGGAATTAACCGCTGCAGTCTTATGGATTACTTCTAAACTCCCTTTATGTGGATTTTGGAGCGTCAAACTTTTGGCACCCATTTACTTTTGTATGGACCAACAGAGCTGAAATATTCTTCTAAAAACTTGTGAAAATTGATCGATAACGTTGTTAAAAGTTGTGTTCTGCAGAAGAAAGTCATACACTTCTGGGATGCCAGGAGTGTGTAAATCATGAGAAATTTTCATTTTTGGGTGAACCGTTCCTTTTGCATTGGTTTTTCCAATGCACCTGCTGAGAATATATCAGGTGTGTTGTGTTTTTTTTCCCCTTAATTTTTGTACATTATAAAATGCCAAAAATATTAATGTTTTCAAAATAGGCTTCATGTTCTTTATGTAAAATTTTATTTTTTATTTCTTTGATTTTGGGGGAAAGTTTTACTCGTGCATCCTTCTTGACAACTTTGATGAGATGAATCCATATCTGTAATCTCTTAAACTCTTAAGATGTCTTGTAGCAGTAATAATTATATGAATGTTAAGAATTGTCAGTGTGAAACAACCTGTCTTTGTAAAGGATTAGTACTAATTGAAGATGTAAATGAAGTGTGTGTTTGTGTTGTGTCAGGTTCCCAGGCCGATGGCCATCACTCCGGGCAGCGCGAGTATGCCTCCTTTCCCTCAGGGATCCATGACCCAGGAAGAGCTCATGGTATCCATGGTAACTGGACTGGCATCACTCACCTCCCGTACGTCGATGGGCATCATAGTTGTTGGAGGAGTGGTAAGAATGTGTCAAATGATTGTAAACTATTTTAACAAGCACTTTATCTAACACCAGAAATCATCTGTACCTGTATTATTTTGATTAGCTTAAAGGAGTGGCTCACCCTAAAATGAAAATTGTCATTTACTCACTGTTATGTTGTTCCAAACCTGTATGCAGTCTTTCTTTTTCTTTTCTTTTTTCCCTGAAACGGAAAAATTCTAATTTTGAAGAATCATTATGCAGCTCTTTTCACACAATGACAGTTTATAGAGACCTGTCAAGCTACAAAAATGACAAAAACTAAACTTAAAAGTCCATTCAACTATATTTCATGTCTTCTGAAGCCATACAATAGATTTAAGTGAGGAACAGATTGAATTCAGATTTGTATTCAGTAAAAATCTCCCTAATCAAATATGTCGCCAGTTCCATAGGTTGGACATCAAACGTTATTGGTTCTCGTTTGTCTCGTGATCAAACGTCATGATGCCATAGGTGACAAATATGATTTGATGGCTGGATTGGAGGGGAAGATTATTAGTGAATAACAACATAATTTACAGTCTGTTCCTCAAAAAAAACTTAAGTTACTTTTATGATGTTTTTTGGTCCTTTTTGGAGCTTGAACAGACATGGTAATGAACTGTTGTTTTATGGAAAGGGGCTGCATGAATATTCCTCAAAATTCGTCTTGTGTTCCACTGGGAAAATAACATCATACAGGTTTGGAATAAGGGTAAGGGAATTATTCATTTGAATTTTGGGGTTAACCATTCTTTCAGATATGTTATTATAAAGCTTCTTCATTTTATCATAGATTCTCCTAGTATATAATTTGATCAGTCATAATAATTGGTGGAATATTTGTCTCTCAAATGATTGATAATCTCTCTGCATGTGTGTCAGATCTGGAAGGCAGTGGGCTGGAGGCTCATTGCTCTCTCTCTGGGTCTTTACGGGCTGCTGTACGTGTACGAGAGATTCACCTGGACCACCAGGGCCAAAGAGCGTGCGTTTAAAAGACAGTTTGTGGACTACGCCATTGAGAAACTGCAGCTCATCGTCAGCTACACTGGATCCAATTGTAGCCATCAGGTGCAGCAGTAAGTATAAAGTCTGAATCTACCTTTGCACAGATTATAGCAGTGTTGCATCATGTCAAATCCTGCCTACCTTGGACCCCAAACTGATTCCATTAGCTTAGGAACGTTTGGGAGATTTGCTCTATTTGGTGCCTAAGAAGAAATCCTAAAATATAAACTCCAATCATGTTTTACATTTCAATCATCATTCTTCAGGAAATGAAAATATCTAGTAGTTCACATATAGAGTACTATATAACTCAAGCAACAAGAGGTTAGATTAATCTATCTTTGTGTTTGGTGCTGTCATAGTAGGGTTGGAGTGTGTAAATGTTTAGATGATTTCAATAGTAAGAGTAAAACTGAAATACAAGGAAAATAATAAAATTATGTGTGTGTACAAACACAATCTTGTGACACACTGTTTTCCGCATCAGACTTCATAGAAAGCTGCTTCGTCCAATTTAATCCAGAGTGTAGGTTGTGTCCCAGTCTTAATGTCAATACAAATGTTGTTGTCATTTATATATATTATGTTAGCTCTCACATATAAGTAGAGATTTACCTGAAACAGCGCTTCACTAACGCCCTCTAGTGGAGAAATAACAAACTGTAAATGAGCCCAAAACATTCTGTAATTATTTGATCTCAATCATGTTGTTCCAAACCTCAATGCTGTTTATTGTTCTGTGTAAATCAGAAGTAGAAAATGTATGCAACTATTGCCAGAAAATAATAGTTAATGGTGACCAGGCGATATCAGGTGATATCAATCTCCACAAAGCACCAAAAATGTTAATGCTAAATTATGTTATAATTTCATATAACAATAAAATATATATAATATATATATATAAAAAAAAATGTTATGATGACATAGGTTGGGGTTGGGTTTTATAAATGCAGATCAGTTTGGGCCACATTTAAAGGAATAGTTCACCAATTTTATTTAATTCTCATTATTTACACACCTCATTATTCGGCATGATTTGTCACCACAATTAACATTTTAAATTTAAACAATAGATTCCTATTGAGCGAACAGTCGCACCACATTCAAAGGCAATTCGCCTCTCATAATCACATCGCCTTTGGTATGCAAAGGCCTTTATGCAGTCTCAAACTTGTATGATATTCTTCTGCGAAACACTGATTGACTGTCCATTCAATGTCATTCAAGTCAATGGGGTCCAAAACTTTCAAGCCAAAGTAGTACAGCATAAAAGTAATCCGAAAGACTCGAGTGGTTTAAACCATGTCTTTTGAAGTGATGCGATCGGTTTTGGGTGAGAACAGACCACAATGTCTTTCCATCTGTAGTCTCTTTAACACGATCATGATTTGAAACTCGATTGCACTTCCTCGCACTTGATGGATGCACAGAGTGCTGCCCTCTCACCCAAAATCAATCATATCACTCCAGAAGACATGGGTTAAACCACTCGAGTCTTTCGGATTACCTTTATGCTGCCTTCATATCCTTTTTGGAGCTTAAAAGGTTTGGTCCTCATTGACATGGATTGTATGGACAAACAGACAAACAACTTTATTTGTGTTCTGCAGAAGAAAGTCAAATGAGTTTGAGACGACATATGGGTGAGTAAAAGGATCTATTTTTTTGTTCAATTTAAACAGTATATCAGTCAACTTTTCATTCACACAGTTATTTGTTGGAGTTGTTCTAATTTGTAGACAAATAAGAATGAAAATAATAAATTATTATTATTATTATTGGCTAAGAATTTTAAAATAAACTGTAATATATTTCAGTCATGCACTTTTAACTTTAAAATCCTCGCTCTTTTATTTTGATGATCCTAACACTCCAGGAAGTCCTGTTTGAGCCTGTTTGTGGGCTACTTCACAGTAGTTTAATTCGCTTATTCAAATTCTGGTAAAATGCTCCTACGGTGCCGTTCTAAATGCATATTATAATTGATCCGAAGTATTGAGCATCCACATCTGAGATGTTGTTTGTGAGTACCGCTCGCATATGAAAATAACCGCGACTGCCTCACCAGCCTGCACGTGCTATGTCTGTTTATCAACAGAGCTGCGCCATTCACTAACGTACTGCTCATGCATACTACCTGTGTATATTTACTTACTGAATACAGCCAAATTAGGATCCGTCTAAAATCGTCAGTATCTAGTCGTTCCTTAGAAGCACTCATTGCAGCAGCCTGCTAACTTGTAAAGCTGTCTTTGTGTTGAACAGGGAGCTGGCCAGCACCTTTGCTCAGCTCTGTCAGCAGGTGGACGTCACCCGACAGCAGCTGGAGGATGAGATTCAAGACTTGAACAACAAGATCGAACAGTTGGACTCCCTGCAGAGTAAAGCCAAGCTGCTCAGGTGAAAGTCTGACATCACTAATCACATGATTTAAATGTTGATTTACCCATTGGCTGTTTAGTTGCAGTTATCCTGAGGATTGATTTCAATACACTGACATATAACATGCATGTTTGTGGTTTCTTCTGCAGGAATAAAGCTGGCTGGCTGGACAGTGAGTTAAATATGTTCACACAACAGTACCTTCAACAGGGTCAATAAAGAGATTGACTCTGATCAACGTCATGAGCAGTGTAGAGCCCAGCAAACTCCCTCTCTCTCTACCACTGCACATTTAATATCAGCTTCTGCAAATAATTGAACACTTGATGCATAACAAATATCATTGCTCATTGCATTTGTTTTCTTTTATAGGTTCTACAATGTATTTTTTTTCTATTAGTATGTTTTGCTCTGAAGTATGAGACCTGCCATTTGTGACATGTGCCAGTTTGAAGAGAGCTTCCTTTTTGTTTCTTTATGAGCAAGATTATTTATTCTTTGTATAAGAGGTTATGTAAAGCATTCAAACCCTTTGTACATTGGGGTGAGATAGATTCCCAGACTGAGATTTTTCTGTATGCCACTGGAAGTTGCAAAAAGTGAGATTCCTATTTTAAATAGGCTCTCACATGCCTTGTTGTTATTATTGTATGTTATGCATGTGCCGTACAATTAACTTAATGGGATAGTTCACAAAAAAAAAAAAAAAGATCATTCGGTAATCATTTTACACTCATGTTGTACCAAACCCGTATGGCACTCTTTCTTTGAAAAACAAAAGAAGGTTTTGGCAGTTTTAGTCTAAGTCGCCATTCAGTTTCATTGCAGAAAGGCAATGAAAGGCTTTGCAACATTCAGTTTCATTGCAGAAAGGCAATGAAAGGCTTTGCAACATTCAGTTTCATTGCAGAAAGGCAATGAAAGGCTTTGCAACATTCAGTTTCATTGCAGAAAGGCAATGAAAGGCTTTGCAACATTCAGTTTCATTGCAGAAAGGCGCAGAAAGGCTTTGGAACAACATGAGGGTGAGTAAATAATTATAGGATTTTTTTTTTCTTCATAAAGTCTGAGATTTGCCAGTGTGCTGGCTTGTAGAGGAATTTAGTGGATTTTAGTGGATCCAAACTGAGTTACTGTACAAGTGATTACAATCTTGACACTCTCTTCCCAATTTATTTTGGAGCATTACAAATTTATTTTGGCATTGTTTTAAAGATGCAACCATTTTTTTTATTTAATTGTTTTTTACAAAAAGTTTTACATATTGTTTTCTATTGAGTAACATTTGACCTGATGTAATCGGTGATAATTATGTGCCTCTAATTGTTTTCGCCATGCCTGCCCCATATTAAAACTAATCATATGTTGCATATTGATACATTAATGTAACATGGTATATAAAAAAGGCATAGGCATATCAGTTTTTCTGTGAAGCTGGACACTATTTTTGGGTGAATCTGACGAATATATATCCAACATAAATTTTGCCATAATATACACAAAAAAAAAATTCTATAATATTGCATGAAGAAAATTGAGCTTATTTTCTGCATTGTGATGTCTTCCCCTCAACATTCTTACCGTAATGTGCAATCTCATAATACAGTCATGAACACTATCCTGTCACAATGAATTTTTGCATAATTATTTTTTTTTGTATTACATTAATGAGAATTACAGGTGAAATATGTTTGAAATTTTCTTGAAAATAATGTCACAGTAAGAAAAATCCTAATGGTCTTAAATGGGCTTAATTTTCATCCTCATCTGACCACATTCTGAAAGCATATTGATCTTTGCGGTCAGACTGAATGTGTAAGAGTCATTATTCACCAGTAATCCCACACAAATGTATAGTATGGAATATGGTAACCTGTTTAGTTTGGATTATGCTGAGTGTTAAGTGTTTAAGAAAGTGATCTGAAAATTTCTTGTGACATGCACTTTATATTTTGCTGCTTTTTTTTGCATTATTTCCAGCAGGTCAATTGAAAGAGAAAGGTACAATGATCAATGTACTGGTTCCATGTCAACAGTAATGTATAGATAAGCATGCGGAGACTTGTAATTTATTGTGTTGTTCACTATTACTCTTAGATGAAATAGTAAGTAATAAAGATGACACTGCTCAAAAGTAATGCACAGTCTGATTTTTATTTATGGGTGAGAAAAAACTAAAATGACCATTTAAAGCTGCTGCACTGATGAACTTTGTGCTGTTTAGTGATATCTGCTGTTGAAATTTTTATTTGCATGTAATTTGCAGAAGCAGTTGTGTTCCGGCACTGATCTTCTGAACGAATCTCATGTTTAAGCTTAAGGCCTAAACATGCTCTATGCAAGTATGTGAACGCAGACGCACCTTGCTAGTATGCGCTGCACTCTCAGCGTTGCCGCAATGGGCGCTAGAGTGGGGTTTTGAGTTGAATCTTTTTGGAAAAATATGTATCTTTTGTCCCCAGTCCATTCAAACAAACTTGTTTTTTCTCCATGTCTCTACCCACTCATCTACTATCAACTCATCTACCACATCCGGGCTGCATCTGAAAATGTAGGTAGGCAGCTGACTTGCTGCCTAATCAGTTAATGGATTATTTTTTAGCTGTTTTGAATGAATGGAAACTGGTCTCTGAACACTTTGAAAAGCACCTTATTTTCATCCTGCCTCCCAAGGCAGCATTTTTGTGGTTTGGTACGCAGCTCTGGTGTCATGGTCATGCCTATAAATATCTACTGCCCTCTTGTGGTATGAGGTTTGTAACCACCGGGGCAATGCAAGGTCGCACATAATGTACAACTGTAGTATGTTTCAGCCTTTATTTATACATCGCCTGTGTGTGATCATGACTGGGAAATATTCAGAGATGGATTAATTTGTTCTGTTTTCATGTTGATATATGGAGGATTTGCTCCGGTCGACCGAAGGAGCGGCTGTCATTCGCCAGAGGTTGGGGAGTGGCTGTGGGCCTGGTGACTGCGTATCTGGGCACCGGCGAACCAGGTTATTCCTCTCTCTCGAACTGCTTTAAGGCTTCGTGATCTAATTTGGTGATCCCCCCGCTTGAAAACCCTTTTGGGCATGATCAACAAACCCCTTGGAGATAATGCAAGTCATAATCCGTCCCTGGTTACTGGAAGCCAGTGATTAAAGTTTATAAAGTTATTAGTATGGATATTTTTCTTACAAAAACACATCGCTTCGCTTCAGAAGGCCTTTATTAACCCCCTGGATCCGTATGGATTACTTTTTTGATGGATGGATGCACTTTTTTGGGCTTCAAAATCTAAGGTACCATTCACTCCCATTATAAAACTTGGAAGAATCAGGATATTTTTTTTTATAAAACTCCAGTTGTGTTTGTCTGAAAGAAGAAAGTCATATACAACTAGGATGGCATGAGTGTAAGTAAATTATGGGATAATTTTCATTTTTGGGTGAACTAACCCTTTAAAAACCGTCATATGCATTTCATTAAATTTCTTTTAATTTAATTTACTTCTAAGTATGAATGAAATAAGCCTGCGATTTTGCACCAAATCCGACTCAATAGCTCAAAATACAAATAATATTTGTAGGGTAACAGTAGTAAATCGGGATAAGGTAAGGACATTGCTTTGATTTACAAAAGAAAATACATTCAAAAAAAAAAAAAAAAAGAAAGAAATCTTCCACTAATGCAGCTTTAAGGTAGAAAAAAAAAGTGAATATTACAAATCTCTGAACTAAAGCAATGTTAGAACTACAGCCAAACAAAATCACTGTACAATATGTAACTGGATTACAGTCATGATGTATATCTGGAAAATTATTGCAGAATATTTAATATAAGCAGGGGAACTAAAAGTAAATACATCAACATTATTCTGTTGTTCTATGTATCATTTTACTCTGATATACCTTGTAGTTTTATAATAATGATTTATGAGTAATGATTCATTGTATTGAGCATTGTTTTCCCACACATGATCAATATTGAGCATGTGCAGTCTTTGGGTACTCGTGGGCTTAGGTTTTTTTAGCTTAATTCCTCAACAACAACAATATGACAATATGAATGATTATTCAGTATATTGATTCATTGTAAATGAATGCTTGTTTTTTACAGATTGACTATAGCTCATATAATGCATTATCTGTAAATAAATTATGTGGTTATATGTTATGATAATGGTACTATGACACTGACAAGCACCAGACATTTTAATGTACTACTTAATTAATGGAGGCTAATTAAAGGTCCATTAAATTGGATATTAATATGCCAACACTGAAACTTTCAATCTGCTGTCTAATCAATTATAATCTTCAATTTAAAATACACCTGTCAACTGTATTTAGAGTAAACACTGTATTTGTAAAGTTTTAAAGGGATAGTTCACCCAAAAATAAAAAATCTCTCATCATTTGCTCACCCTCATGCAATCCCAGATGTGTATGACTTTCTTCTTCTGCAGAACACAAATTAAAATGTTCAGAAGAATATTTTCAAAATATCTTAGCGCTGTAGGTCCATACAATGCAAGTGAATGCTGATCAGAAATTTGAAGCTCCAGAAAGCTCATAAATGCAGTATAAAAGTAATCCAAATGACCCTAGTAGTAAAATCCATGTCTTCCGAAGAGATCCAATTGTATTTTGGGTGGGAACAGACCAAAATGTAACACATTTTTCACTATAAATCTTGACACCAGCTGTCTAATGGCGATCATGATTTCAAGCTTGATTAAACTTTATAGCGGCATCTGCGCATGTGCCAAGCAATAGGAAATCATGATAGTGCCAAGAGACTGCAATGGCAACATACTGTACAGTAAAAATAAGTTATATGTTGGTCTGTTCTCCCCAAACCCAATTAGATCTCGTCAGAAGACTTGGAGTCATATGGATTACATTTATGATGCATAAGTATGTGCTTCAAAGTTTGGTCACCATTCACTTGCATTGTATGGACCAACAGAGCTGAAAAATTCTTCTAAAATTCTTTGTTTGCGTTCTGCAGAAGAAAGAAAGTCATACACATCTGGGATGTCATGACGGTGAGTAAATGATGAGAGCATTTTCATTTTGGGGTGAACTATCCCTTTAAGTGAATATCTTGGGCACATGCTGAATTGTTTCGATTTTTATGCATTTAACTAATAACTTGGCAGCATAGGATAGCATCATACTAAGCGTGTATTTGTTGGGTTAAATTTGTGTTTGAAGTTGTTATGCATCCCAAAGGCCCAGAGCTTCAGTTAAGAACTATGTGAACCTGTTACAGCTCTAATTATTATCTGACTCATTATGGAATACCTCCATTTATAACCCTGATGTTCGAGTTTATAAACAGTAATTAAGGCCTTAATGAACAGAGCTCTGCTTCCCCCACCTTACATCCCTGAGCTCATTTGCATGTTAATTATCATTAGCGTCATGGGGGCAAAGGACCCATTACAGCTAAATTAGCAGCTCAATCATACTTTTTCTGCGCCAAAGCAGAACAAGAAACAGCACTGCAGTCGTTCGTGATGTAATGCCTACTTTTCTATGTTTAGCTATAGCATCTATCATAAATTCACATTTGTTGTCAGTGCTGCTGCGGAGGACGGTTTGTTTACACATGACTAAAGTTTTTCTGACGTGGCAGGTCGTACGTGTGACGCCATCTTTGTTTTACTGAGATAAAACGAATTTAGATTTTCTCAAAATGCAGTCATAAAATTACCATGATAAAATGGGTTATATTATATACAAATATTTAAAATGTATGTTTCATAAATCATAAAAATAAATAGCACATATTCAAATGTATGTGAAACCGGTCATTTATAACAGTAAAAGATACTTTATTGATATGTGTATATGATAACTAAACAACTGAGTTCTATTTCCCACATGTTGAAATATGTAATGCACTGTCTAACCAAAAGAGGGCGACAAAGCATCACAATTCACAATGGAAGAACTCCACGTGCAACGATAGCAACATGAAATAAGGTTCAGAGTTTAACAAAATAAGGCTTTGTTTATTTGTTTGTTTGTGAAATATCTTGAAAAATTCAAGACAAGTTGTTATTTGAGTGTGGCTGCTTGCTGTACATTGTAAGCCATGATAGACTATTGATGATTCTGTATAGTTTGGCCTAAAAACGCATCTTCATATTTAAATTTGATTAAATTAGTGTTTTGTTGTTGTTGTCCTATTTTAACACGTCTTTAAAGGGACTCAATTTGGAGCAAATCTGATACATGTTTATGCTGTGTATACTGTAGTGCAGTGGTTCTCAACCTTTTTGACTCCAAGGCCCCCCCACTGTCCAAGACAATATTTGAAGGCCCCCTCTCCCGAAACTAGATGTGTCTGATTAAAAGAATTAATCACGGATCATTTTTTTTATTCTTGAAGTTTCAGAGAGTCTGTTTATAATTTGTAGCTATACATCTTAAAGTATTTTTTTTTTTAGCATTTTAATTAAGTTGAATTATTTTAATGATTTTTATATTTATTAATTTAAATACATTTTAAGTCAACTTGAGGCCCCCTTGGCAGTGTGGTGAGGCCCCCTAGTGGGTCCCGGCCCCCTGGTTGAGAAACACTGCTGTAGTGCTTTCTCAGCAATTACAGATAATATGGATTATCAATAGGGGACTGGTGCTTTAGAGAAGGGACTGATATCTAGAGATTTTTTTTATTACATATATTGGACACATTGATTCATAACTAAATAATCTTGGTCTGCACAGATTGAAGGTAGAGTACAAACCATAAACTCTGAATCTGTGTTTGTTCCAAAAAGTAAATGGAACACCTCTTACTACTAAAAGTGTGTAATTTCTATCGCACACTCTATAATCATATTTAAATGATAATATAACATACAAATCACAATTACGGTGAAAACTAAAAACAACATATTAAGTATAAATGAGCTCTGACTAATCACTAAAAGACAAATAACTGAAGGATTCATCAAATAACATAACAGCAGTATATCTAAAATGGGCAAGATGTACAGCTAAGGAGTACACACTAATCTGCATAATTTATTCATAACGCAAAGCATTGATGGGAAATGGAGCATGGTTCTTATAACAGTATTATTAGACACAGATCGCACATCTTGCTGAATAATGTACATGCCTGACAGAAATGCAGGAAATAAGTTATAAAAATATTGCCTTCTTTCTATATGATTCTTTGAGGCTTATTTTGTGTAAAGGTTAGCAGAAATAGCGCTTGACAAATCATTAGGGTTTCCACATTTTCACAAGAATAATCTACTGGGGAAGAAATTCAGACACAGCCGATATAAAGAGGCATAGATCAGAAGCTCTCTAAGAGGTATGTGTTTATTCTTTACGTTTATTTACAAGTATATATTTCAAGGTGTTCTGTTTATAGGCCCTATTTAAAATATGTAATTTTATTTATAATAATTTCTACATATACTAGTCCATTTTTAACATAATTTTCTTTATAAGTTAACATTAGTAAAACAATATGAACAAACATGAGCAAACAATAAACAATTGTATTTTTACAAATTGACTTTAGCCAAGATTAATAAATGCTGGACAATTGTATTATACATTGTTAATTATGCAAACATTGTTGTAACATGTTACCCAGTAATTATAATACTTGCAGTTTCCATGACCTCATATTAATTGAGACATTGGTTTATTTGTACTTCTAGAAAAAAGTTGAAAGGTGATAAAAATAAGGCAATAAAATGGTGACTTATCACAGCATCTAAAATGCACATATTCCCTTTTTTATGAACATTTTATGTTCATGTTGGGGGGAAAAAGCGATTGGAACACGTTGTGTAAGTGCTTTCTATTTAAAGAATCTGCTCATCACGTTTGCAGTGGTTGTAGGATGTTTAAAAGTTAGGATAATTTTCACATAGGGGGGCCCATTTTCTTGATTTCGCCTAGGGCCCCACAAACCCATGGGCTTGAACTGATCATCACTCAGCAAGCAACCCACGCTTGACACTACTGCTCCATTCTGGGTTCTAGTGAAGAATGAATAGATTATCGATAGATTGAAGACAGGGAAATTTGATTTGGAATAAGAGCACATGTTCCTGGACTGAGATGTACATACACAGCTGTGTGAATAGCATAAACTTAATACTGTATACCTTGCAAGCAATGAAAGCAGCATTTCAGTGTTCTGCTCAGAGAGGTCTGATGCCAACCTGAGGTAACCTGTCTGCTCTGATTAAATAATACACAAAATAACTCAATGAAAATGGAGATTCCAGTCAGGATTAATAGTATTATCAATAATAATAATAATAATTATCAATAAGATCAAGACTATTTCAAAATCGTATTTCTAATTTTTATATATTTTATCTCGTTTTGTATGCATCATGATTACTTTTGCTCATATTTAGGGTTGGACTTGTAATTTTCTGGCATCAATTATATATAGTATAAAAGTTCCATAGACATATATCGAAGGACCTGAGCCATACAGTGTGCAGAGACCAGAATATAATAGAGACTTGGAGGTGGACTTTTTTTACTTGGCCCTTAAGCTACCATCTATCAACCACCCTTAACACCCAAGTAACGGCCACCTAACAGCTACACAGGGGTGTGTTTTCCCAAAAGCATTGTTAGCTAACTATGGTCATAAGTTCCATCGTTACCAACATGGTTCAACGTTTGTGCTCAATTGGTTGGGGAAATCCCAAATGGAAACAAATCTATTGCGGTGCAATGCATCTGTCGCATTACACGTGCATGTCAATTTCATGTCTTGAAAAGCAGCTTTCTCAGTTATCGTCTTTCTGGTGTAAGTGTAAATGAGCTATTATCATTTTATTTTCCTGGAAGTTATTACTTAACCCCCTGCATAACGCCATTAACGACAGCTTTATATTGTTGAAGTAACCCTAACCAACAACTACCCAAACACCCTAGAAACCACCTGAAAACTACTCAGAAAACCCTAGCAACCACCCAGAACCCACTAACAAGCAACAAACAACTACACAGAACTGCCTAGCAACCACCCAGAAAACCCTAGCAACCAACAACAACTACACAGAACACCCTAGCAACCACCCAGAAAACTCTAGCAACTACATAACAACTACCCAGAACACCTTACTAAACACCTAACAACCAGGGGTGGATCTACAGGGGTGGCAAATGGTGAAAAATGCCACCCTAATAAATTCATTGCTGCCCCATGTGCAACCCCAGTATAAGCATACAAATGTATAAAATCTAAATGTAAGATGTTGACCTTGTGTAGGGGTTTATTCATGTTGAACTGCCTCAACTCTCACCGGAATAGTGATGTCCGACTCTTGAACGAATCGTTCTTTTGAGCCGACTTTCAGTAGGTAAAGTGTCTGACTCAAAAAGAACCAAATGATCTGGTGCCATGAACAGTCAAAGTTTGCTTGGGTAGAGACCTTAATGGCAGTAGTCGAATAAAACATTTATAAACCTGCAGATGTTTCTTTCTGTGTTATATTTGAGTTAGTTCCAAAATATTTGCAAACGAAGGTCTTGAGAATTAAGTAGGCATTATTACTGATGTTACTGATCCAAATTTCAATTTCCAAATGATCCAAATTTTGAATAATATATTCATTTCTAGTTGTTTGTATTTTTTATTTAGACTTAATGAATTGTGTTGCTAATAGTGATGACATTTTAAATAAATCTGAATTTCATTAACTTATGTATCAGCAACAACATACTAAAACTACACTAAATGCAGACGACCAGTAGCCTGAGGCTGAGATCGAAATGAGCAAGTTGGACTCATACAGAGTAGGTGGCTGTTATGAGTTACTAAATCGGTCATTGAACCAAAGAACCTGTTCGAAGTGAATGAATCAAACCTACAGGCAGAATCTAAAGTCAGGTTTTCGGTCGTGTCTGATTCAGAAATAACATAATAAGCTGGTCCAAATTACGGTCCAAGTTTGCAGAGGATTTCTGAAGAGTCTGATGAGTACTACTTCAGTATATACTGAAAATATGCTTATGACTAGTTTTATTAAATACAATTTTTATTAAAACAGGTGAAAAACATTTCAGTCGAGAGATGTAAATTTATTTTACAATTGTTTATTGTGCATGCGGATTATATATATATATATATATATATTTTGGACCGGTTCATCGAGGGGAACTGTCCGAAAAACCGGTTCGCTGAAATTAATCATACTTCCCATCACTAAAACGGACGCACAAATAACTACACATACTGATCATGTGATTGATTACAGTGGCAGCTAATCACGTGAAAGTATATCAGTGGTCAATTGCATGGTAGATTAAAGAAGCGGCCAATGTCATGATGGGTTACAGCAGCAGCCAATCGCATGCTTGCTGCTGCAGCTCATGTGCAGTCTTTGGGTACTCGTGGGCTTAGGTTTTTTTAGCTTAATTCCTCAACAACAACAATATGACAATATGAATGATTATTCAATATATTGATCAGTTGAGACGTGTCCTCAGCACTTTCTGAAATAGCTTTCGTCAGGTATGTGTATAATCCACATTAAACATCTCAGTTCTTGAGTTGGAGTATCTGTTTCATCTGATCTGTGTATGTTTTGATTGGCGATCTAGCGCTGATATGTGTTATTTAGAATTTTATGATAAACGTTTGTTGTGGCTGGTATCAGTGTCATTTAGTGTCAGCAGTTTTTTCTGCAGTTCACGCTTTTTTAGTACAAACTAAATTATGTCTCCCATTGTGATGGCCTTCTCGGCCATATTGTTTGTGTGTATGTAGAGTGTGTATTGTCTTTATGTCCCTCTCTCTTAATCACTCTCAGGTGTGGGGTAACCAGGTGAGCTGATTGTTAATGGGGAGGACCGGCACGCAGTGTGTTTCCTTCCTATTTAAATGGAGTATTTAATGGTTGGATTGTGCGATGGGAGACTGGTGTTCGGTGTTGGTGTTCGTGAGCTGTCATATTGATCACTGATGCTGTCATGCAGATTCCCGCTGCTGGAGCAGAGAGTTTGTGGTTGATGCAGTCTGATCTTTGGAGTTTGCTGTTTTTTTTTCAAATACAGAACTGTCAATAAATGTGTCTGTGATTCCGCTACTCTCGTCTCTCCACATCTTTTATAGCATTTTATTTTTAAAGTGTAACACACACCCGCAGACGTACAGATGCAATCTTGGTTTATTACAATAAAAAGTTATATTTGGGTGAATTAGAATCCAAACCTCTAAAGACTAGATGCAAAATGTTACCACTAGATCAATCAGTTATGTTCTTAATAAAATTTCTGATCAATGTAGATGAACAAAATCCCAAGACTGATAGTGGCAGATGTAGAGATGAAATTGCCATGTTATGTTAAATATTAATTAGGGTGCTTGAATTGGTCATTAAGAATGAATGTTTATCATAATAGGTGATTTTAAAGAATATTTTTACTGTGCATAAAATAATTAATATTCATGAGTTTGCAACACTGCAACCAGTTTTCCTAGAGTTTATTTTTGTGTTGAACTAACTTTGTGATAATGTTCTCTTTCAAATGGCTTACTCCTGCTCTATCAAGTTGATAGGCCTTGTTGTGCCTCATGTATTCAGATACAAGACAAAGGCAGGCCTAACAAAGTTGTAAAGCCTGACTGAGGCCCACAAACACAAGTCATAAATCTTACTGACAAAAACCACGCCAAAATCAAACAAAGGGAGTACAAAACAGACTGCAAATCCCAAGAAGCCTTGCTCACTTTACAACTGTGTGAAATTCCAAAGGATCGAACTCTCAACTCCTATTGGATGAGGCGCTCGACAGAACTCCCCTCAACCATGATGTCATCGGGAGTAGAAATACATCCAAATTCCTTCTGAGAATTGCTTCCAGCGACTTTGCGTGCCGTACGTAGATGCATAGCGTAGAACTTGAAACTGTGGTAATACAATCACCATCTTGCCTGGATGAGTTGAGATTACTCTGTGTTCCACCGAACACTAACGGATCCGAAGGAGACAGCGGAGCAATCCACATCTTCATCCGTTTGCCTCCAGAAGTGAAGAAAGGAGATTTCTCTTCCATCTTCAATCAAGTTGACGTCGCTGATTTCTCCACCAGTCTGCTTAGAATCAACAGCCGTACCGCCCGCCAACAGAGCAAGGAAACTGCCTCACATCATCACCCGAACCCAAGTCTGCTCATTGCAGTTAATAATACTTAAGGTATTGTTGTAACATACTGTTATCACAAATTAAATTTGCTGTGTTGAAGGTCCAAAGGACCAAAGACCGCGGGACGGGCTACAAGCCATTCATCACATCTGTGAGTGATAAACCAACAGTTGCATTCTCTCCCACGATCGCAAAACCAGCTTCAGCACCGCCACATTATTCTCTCTCTCTCTGTCGTACTAACTGCTACACACGCGAACCCTCACAAACATTTGGCTAGTAGATAACTTTGGGATAAAGCTCAGCTTTGTCCCCAAGTTATCGTACAAGCGGAGACACGCGGTAAATGGGCAGATGCCATTAACCGGCTTCTCTCCGCCCACATTCGCGGCCATACTCTCGGGACGGAAATCTCGCGTGACGTACTCTCCACAAGAGTCACGTCCGCCATTTTGTGCGCGTCACTCCACACACACACACACACACACACACACACACACACACACACACACACACACACACACACACACACACACACACACACTCACTCCTCATGTGTTATATGCTTAGTTTATTGACTGCATTGTATTGATTATTAATTGATATTACTGCATCAATAAACTTTGTTATATTTCAAAGAGAAGTGTTTTGGTTTGGTTTGCATACACATGTGTCAAAGGCCGGCTGAGGATGTCAGTGCTCAGATTCAAGCCTTCATTGTTCCCTTTTTAAAATGTATATTCTCTGTCGATTTTCCTAAGAGAACAATCTAATAGTGAGACTGTTATACTGTTTGGTTATTGGTCCCTGATTCCAGGGTGGTGCCCCGTCGATATAAATCCTTATTAATATTCTATTGATTTTGATAACTGACAATTATCTTTGATTATTGTTGAATTTGAAGGATAAATAAGCTAGTGTTAATTCTAATCAACGTTCCATTAATTTTAATAATTAATGATTATCTTTGATAATAATTTATATTCTATTGAATTAGATAATTGATGGTTGTCTTTGATGATTGTTGATTTAATGGATTATAAAGCTAACATTGATTCTAATCAGTGTTCTATAGATTTTAATAATTGATAATTATCTATGATAATTATCAATTATTGCTAATAACCAAATCCGCTCCAAAACGTAGAGCCCTACAGCCTACATGATTTTATTAGCAGAATAACATTGCGTATGCATGCACTCTCCATCCATTGGTACACTTAAGAATATAAAACAATTTGGCCTGCATAATGTGGTGAAGTTTACATTGCCCATGAGTGCCGCGTTAGTATGGTGTTGTGGGAGGGTGCCAGTGTGTTACTGTGGTTGCTAGGGTCTTCTGGGAAGTTGTTAGTTGGTTGCTAGGGTGTCTTAGGAGGTTGTTGGGATTTTCTGGCTAGTTGTTAGCATATATATACACTCACCTAAAGGATTATTAGGAACACCTGTTCAATTTCTCATTAATGCAATTATCTAATCAACCAATCACATGGCAGTTGCTTCAATGCATTTAGGGGTGTGGTCCTGGTCAACACAATCTCCTGAACTCCAAACTGAATGTCAGAATGGGAAAGAAAGGTGATTTAAGCAATTTTGAGCATGGCATGGTTGTTGGTGCCAGACGGGCCGGTCTGAGTATTTCACAATCTGCTCAGTTACTGGGATTTTCACGCACAACCATTTCTAGGGTTTACAAAGAATGGTGTGAAAAGGGAAAAACATCCAGTATGCGGCAGTCCTGTGGGCGAAAATGCCTTGTTGATGCTAGAGGTCAGAGGAGAATGGGCTGACTGATTCAAGCTGATAGAAGAGCAACTTTGCCTGAATTAACCACTCGTTCCAACCGAGGTATGCAGCAAAGCATTTGTGAAGCCAGAACACGCACAACCTTGAGGCGGATGGGCTACAACAGCAGAAGACCCCACCGGGTACCACTCATCTCCACTACAAATAGGAAAAAGAGGCTACAATTTGCAAGAGATCACCAAAATTGGACAGTTGAAGACTGGAAAAATGTTGCCTGGTCTGATGAGTCTCGATTTCTGTTGAGACATTCAGATGGTAGAGTCAGAATTTGGCGTAAACAGAATGAGAACATGGATCCATCATGCCTTGTTACCACTGTGCAGGCTGGTGGTGGTGGTGTAATGGTGTGGGGGATGTTTTCTTGGCACACTTTAGGCCCCTTAGTGCCAATTGGGCATCGTTTAAATGCCACGGCCTACCTGAGCATTGTTTCTGACCATGTCCATCCCTTTATGGCCACCATGTACCCATCCTCTGATGGCTACTTCCAGCAGGATAATGCACCATGTCACAAAGCTCGAATCATTTCAAATTGGTTTCTTGAACATGACAATGAGTTCACTGTACTAAAATGGCCCCCACAGTCACCAGATCTCAACCCAATAGAGCATCTTTGGGATGTGGTGGAACGGGAGCTTCGTGCCCTGGATGTGCATCCCACAAATCTCCATCAACTGCAAGATGCTATCCTATCAATATAGGCCAACATTTCTAAAGAATGCTTTCAGCACCTTGTTGAATCAATGCCACGTAGAATTAAGGCAGTTCTGAAGGTGAAAGGGGGTCAAACACAGTATTAGTATGGTGTTCCTAATAATCCTTTAGGTGAGTGTATACATACAGGCTTCTCACAATAAGTTGCTGGAATTTTGGCCCATTCCTCTAGACATAACTGGTTTAAGGAGTTAGGTTTGTAGGCTTCCTTGCTCGCACATACTTTTTCAGTTCTGCCCTCAAATTCAGATTGAGGTCAGGGCTTTGTGATGGCCACTTCAATACCTTGATTTTGTTGTCCTTAAGCCATTTTGCCACAACTTTGGAGGTATACTTGGAGTTATTGTCCATTTGGAACACCCATTTGCGACCGAGCTTTAACTTCCTGGCTGACGTCTTGAGCTTTTGCTTTAATATATCCACATAATTTTCTTTCCTCATGATTCCATCTATTTTGTGAAGTGTACCAGTCCCTCCTGCAGCAAAGCATCCCCACAACATAATTCTGCCAGCCCCATGCTTCACTGTTGGGATGATGTTCTTTGGCTTGCAAGCTTCATGCTTTTTCCTCCAAACATGATTTTTTTACTTTGGATATAGATACTTGTCTGCCTGTTTCCTCCAGCTTAAAAATTACTTGTGTCATGCACAAACTAGATGGCCTAAAATGCTTGCCAAAACTATAGACTGCTAATATTAAATCTGTGGAGTGATTAAAAATTAGTTTTATTGACGTGTATCACACACATATTTATATACAGGTTTGGGGAGTAACAGAATACATGCAACAGGATTATGTATTTAAAATACAAAATATAAGTAGCTGTATTCCACTACAGTTACAATTTAAATAATTGGTTATTAAAAGTATTTTGATAACTGAAGAGATTACTTTGCATTTTATTGTTATTTGTTTCATTTAAAATGTAGTCCTTTCAGAAGGAAAACATTTATACATATAAATGATGCGATCCAAAGTGCATTTGAACAGTGGTGAAACACTTTCTTATGATGTGTTACATTCATACGAGCAGACAGAGAAGAGAGTTTGAAGTAAGTTTGGAGCAGAAGAAATAGAAATAAACCTTGTGTAAATTGTCAGCTTTACGCTAAGCTAAAATGCAATTTCTAGCCATTTTACATGCACATGTTACCAGGCACGATCATATTTTTTCATCCAGAAAATTCACGTTGGGGGACATGGGTAGCTCAGCGAGTAAAGACGCTGACTACCACCCCTTGAGTCATAAGTTTGAATCCAGGGCATGCTGAGTGACTCCAGTAAGGCTTCCTAAGCAACCAATTGGCCCAGTTGCTAGGAAGGGTAATCTCCCTAGCAGTCACATGGGTTAACCTCCATGTGGTCACCATAATGTGGTTCTCGCTCTCACCGGGGCGTGTGGTGAGCTGTGTATGGATGTCGCGGAAAATAGAGTGAAGCCTCCACAATCCCTCCACACATTCACGTTGGATCATAATACATTTTTTTCTAGTAAGACCTTTGATATTAGGGCAAAAATTTTATTCTTGATAATATTTTTGTATTGTTTTCCTGTAAAAATATAAAAACATCTTTAAAACAAGATCAATGTCAATCAATGAAATCAAGATCAATGCATAAGATATTTAGGTTTTACAGAGAATGTATTTTTAACATGTGTATTTTGTCTTACTGTATAGAGTGTTTATAGTCAAAACAAGTGAAAAAAAACCTACCAGTACTGAAGAAGTAATCCAAAGTATTTAGAATATGTTACTGACCTTGAGTAATAGACAGGTGCAGCACACATTATAACAGACAGGCCATGTTCCCCCAGTTTTACAAATTTCTATATTAATAATACTTTTTAAAGACTCATCCCTTAATGTGTCCCTCTTTAAAAACTCAGCTGACATGAGAGATTGTATTTAGTTTCAGTATTTTATCTCAAATGTAGGATGTTCTGCTAATCCAAGACAAATCATAGATGATTAATTTGACCAAACTTCCAGCATATCACTTCTTGTGAGAGACCAAAATTACAAATCTATTTTGAATCGTCAATTACAAATGAATGTATCCAGACTTCCTGATGATGATATTATTATTACAAATCCATTATTAAAATCAACAGCCAAAATCAATGTTGTGATTTTATCTGCACATGCTGGCAAGACACCTTGGTGGGTTTTATCCAATGATATCAGTTCCCGCAGAAATGTTTCCCTTTACACAAGCTGTTCACATTTCAGATTTACAATGAGGGAGGGTGAATCATTAGTCTCTTTTCCACCATTGGGCCAAATGGTTCTGAGCACGGTGAGGAATGGTTACAGTAGCTTTTCCACCTGGCCACAATTCGGCACGGTGTGATTAGAAACTGTTATCGGCCCGGAATTCTCAGCACGGTTAGACAACCATGCTCTACTGTGCTGGTGGAATGCCTGTAGTGACATCGTGACTCACGATTGGTCACTTGTCACTTGACGTATTTCTTGTGTACATTCGAAATTTGTTTTCAGCACCACAGTAGAAAAAACGTCCGTAACCGTGCCTGCTAGCCCGGATCAGGACAGTATAGAACGGTTTCGCAACAAGAACAGTTCGGCCCATTGGTGGAAAAGAGGCTATTGCTGTCTTTGGTTTTATATTTCCATTAACCAAATATGTGTGTTATAGCCCTAGGTTTCTTGTTTCTTTCAGTTTTATGTGATAGCTGTGTTCAGTAAGCGCTTCAGCTAACAGTGCCTTGCTTCACATGCTGAAATGTCCCCCCTTTGATCTCACATCTTGGCTATCGTTTAAGCACCGAATGGTCATTGTGGTTTGATTTTACAGCCACAACCCTGCGCAGACAGAATAATGTCTATTAAAATTGTGTCACTGAAGATAAGCATGTGGACTGATCGCCAGTGACTGGAGCATATGGGCAAATATAAATGACTGCAATGCAGTGATTGGTCAATGACAGAACATACTATTAAAACTAAATATGCCAGCCAGAGTTACTCTGATGTCATACAGTGTGTGTGTGTGTGTGTGTGTGTGTGTGTGTGTGTGTGTGTGTGTTTGTGCACGTTGAGGGCGAGCATGGAGGGACAATATGCTCTTTATACGTGATACTGTGCTGCAAGGCAGAAACAATGTTCAGCAATAAAACATTCTGAAATGAAAACCACATGCTCCGAAGCGTAGGACACACTTTACATTGCAGAGCTGTTTCTCAACTGGGGACCGCGGGCTCCCGAGTCATGCCACACTGGTGTTGGACATTGCACATTTTCATTTGTATCAGGAAGCTCAAATGAAGAACAGACTTGGTTTGAGACATGTTGCAGGAAAGGGGTGGGGGTTTATGGAGATTTAAAACACTATGGAACAGATCGCTTTGAGCTGACTGTTCAGACAGCTTCACAATTGGCTGCTTTTGGTTAACTACCGTTAACACAAAAAAAGCTGACCATTTGACAGAAAAGTGCCCTTATAGTTTCTTCACTTCATGTTTTGTCTATGAAAACACAAGAGGTTTTAAATTCATCCAATAACCAGCTATACAGTATTTGTTTGTTTATAACATGTTACATGCACAGAATTCATATATACATATGCTCTTTATACCCTTATAGTTTCATCGCTCCATGTTTTTCACCTTACCCTTGCATGTACATATAATATACAGCATTAGCAGCATTTGTTAATGGCATGATAGATGCATTAAATGCATGATTGCAATAAGGAGTTGCAGTATTTGTTTGTTTAATGCATGTTGCATGTAGTGGATGCCTATTTGCAATATGTTCTTTATACCCTTAGTTTCGTCTCTCCGTCTTTTGTCTATGTAAATGCAAGGAAATTTAAATTCATCATGCATGACTTGCAATATTTATTTGTTTATATAGTGTGTTGCATGCACAGATTACATATTTCCAAATTGCTCTTTGTGCCTTCATAGTTTAATCACTAAATGTTTTTATATGAAAATACATATTAAGGATGAAGCATTTGCATGAATTGTTTCCTTATAGCATGTTGCATGCACTGGATGCATATTTGCAAATATGATTTTATGCCCTTACATTTTTATCACGCCATGCTTTGTCTATGAAAATGCAAGTGATTTTAAATTCATGCCTACCTGTGCATAGATATAAAGTAAATAAAACCAATATTTTGTTTGTTAATAACATGTTGCATGCACAGAATACATATTTGCAATATTCTTTTTATGCCTTAATAGTTTAATCACTCCAAGTGCAATAGATATACACTTTACGCCTGCTTATCCAAGAATATAATATGAAGCATTTGCAGTATTTGTTTGTTTAATGCATGTATATGCATATTTGCAATTTGCTCTTTATGCACTAATAGTTTCATAACTCCTTGTGTTGTCTAGGAAAATGCAAGAGACACACCTTATGCTTGCACATGCCAATATGTTTTTCATGCCCTAACAGTTCTTATTTTTTATTTGTCTTTAGATACACACTTTGCTCCTGCCTGTGCAAAGATAATATAAAGCATTTGCAGTATTTGTTTGCGTATTGCATGTTGCATGCACTTTAAAATATCATGCAAAGAAGCTTTTATAATGTTTGTTTGCTTAATGAAGTGCAGGAGGGAGAAAGGTGACCAAGTGCACAGCTGTGTCTTATGCCAACTGTTGTGCAGCAGCCAACACATTTTATTCCTCTCCGATAGCCTTGCTTTTAAACAGCCTGAAAAAAAAAATGAAAAAAAAAAAGCTTAGCAGCAATGAGAACGGTTTCATAAGGAATCTGTTTTACTGCTTATATTTAAAGATGCCTCTAAGTGCAGGCGTAATTTCCCTACTCATAAGTTTACACAATGTGGAATTGCATGTTCTCTGTGGCTGGCTTTCAAGACGCACAATTAAAGCCCTCCGCAGTGGGAGGTAGGGGCCCCTCGTTAAAACCAGAGCTAGCACACGCCTGTTAGCCATGCATGGAGATACAGTCAAACAGGTACCATCATTTCACGTTGGTCGCCCCGAGCAATAGTTGAACCTCTGACCTCTGGGCTGCCCAACCATGTTGGGGTTTCTAAGCAACTGGCCCATGTTGGTCAGTAATGTGTGTATGTATTAAGTTAGGAATAATATGCTTTTCCCTATTAAGCCACTGCTCTGGCATGGTTGATGTTGGGAAAGTTTTTCATTAGGAGTTTCTCTTTTCAGAACTTTTAAGACTAATGTGTCTGGAGGTTTGGGGGGGGGCGGGGGATACAGAAGCTGTTGATGCATGTCAAATTTTGTGTCATTTGTCTGTTTTTTTTTTTTTTTTTTAAACATAAACAACAGATACTTTTTATTCATTGTTTATCCAACAATGCACATTGTGATGAATGGGTGAGTGGACATTGCCAGTGATGGTTATGAGTTATAAAAAGTCATCATAGATCAAAATGGACCTCATTTACTTTCTTAATACACATTCCTGGTCTTATTGTTCACAATTCATCAGTCCAAAGTAGTACACGGAATCTTTATTTAAAACGTATAATCTTTACTTAAGTAAGCTTTACTTATGAAACAGCATTCCTCATTGGCTAACATTTTAAACCCCTACCATCCAACCATGTTCAGGGGGTTAAAGGTCGCAGGGCTTAAAAATATCAGTTATTTGGTACTCACTTTGACGTTTTCTTTCCAAGTCAAAAGAGCAGCTGTTACAAAGGCTAATGCTTATGAACATCAGTATCACCTAATCTTAAATCCTGACACATGATCAGATTTTGCCTTACTATTAAGTCAATTTAGAAAGCAAACCAAATAAAAAAAGATTTTATGAAAAAATATACATGTTTTATATATTTGGGTTTTATTTGATCAACTCAGAAACATATTGATAAATCAAGACAAATATATAAACAAAGACATAGACCTACATAATAACATCACTTTTTTATTTTTATACATAAACAACTGACAGGACATTACAAATGATTTCAGTGCCTTGTGATATGTATTCTATATTACATATTTTCAGTCCTTAGAGAAGTGCTACGGCAGTCTTTCCCCCTTTTCCCCATCTTCTTTTTTCTTTTTCCTTCCTTCCATTTTCCTCTTTCCCCCTTTACACACCCCTTTTAGTCATTATTATAAAAAATACAAATGAACAGTCTGTTCTATAATTAATATATATATATATATATATATATATATATATATATATATATATATATATATATACTTTTATTTGAACTTTTAAAAACAATATTTCAGAATCTATATTAAAATGAATGTACGGTAAGATAACACAAGCAATAAACTGTAAAAAACAAATAAAAATAAAAATAGGGGTTTAAAAAGGTTCTAAAAGTTCATAGTAATAATTAAAGGCTTTTATGAATCACACAGATATAGAGAGCTGTCACATTTTCGAGTGTGTGGTCTATATGGTATGTTTTCGGTCTGCTTTGGTGTGTAGTGTCCATCAGTTGAACTTCCTAATACGTTCTTTCAAAAGTCAATTGAAGCAGTAATTTTTAGCACTTTGGTTTGGAACAACCTTACCATGATTGTTCTCCCCTCGAAATGCTGTTTGGAGGCAATTTTTGGAGTCTCCACCAGCACAAGGAAAATTGAGGAGGGCATTTGTTTTAGTTATTTTTAAGGATGTACCTGCTTTTTTGGGCTAATATTGCTCACAAATTCAAGAGCTGGAGTTCTGACGGTTCTCTATTGAAGTTTTTAGTAAAACTCTTCCCTTTTCACAAAGATAGCCATGTTTACACCCACACACACATACATCACTTTCTACCATGCTGCTCTGGTCAGAGCCGGTTACAGGGGATACTGACAACCAATCTCAACACCTGTCCGCTTTTTCCACTGACTTGAGAACCGAACAATGATCTAATGGGAAACGTTAATCCATAACAGCCCATAAACGCACACAGCACATCATGGTCTTTGTGCTTACGACAAGACTGAAGCAGTTGTGCAAGTGTAATGCATATTATGAGCAAAACAAGCAAGTGAAAAATCACAACATTTCACACTAGTTTGAGTCACAGTTCACTAAATATAAAGAATAACGTCATGGTTACTGTTGTAACCTCCGTTCCCCGAGAGAAGGAATGAGACGTTGTGTTGAATGAAGTGACACAAGGGGTCTTCCTGGGACACCAAACGTACCTCTGAACCTGAGAAAAGGCCAATGTCAAGTTGGCAGACAGAATTTGCATTCCCTGCTCTGAGGAGCCGAAAATAAGGTACGGCTGTTTTCAGTGGTAAGTCTAGTGCTGTAGCAGGAGGGACACAACGTCTCGTTCCTTCCCTCAAGGAACAGAGGTTACAACAGTAACCATGACATTCCCCTTCTGTCACTCACTCAACGTTGTGTCGAATGAAGTGAAACAAGGGGTCCCATATCAAAACGACATGCACTGACCGTGCTACGTGAACTGCCGAGACAGGTGCAAGCAGGCTACTGCGTGCTAGAGGCAACAGTGTCGGCTGCACGTAGCCCTCCCCATTGACCCCAAATAGGTGCCACATACAGACCTTAGGTTCCCCGCACCCCTGAGGGGGGGAACATGCGCTACATGACTAGCTTGCTCTTTTGACCACTTCCCTTAGCGGGGCAAGAGCTGCCTCTGCGATCTTCGTGAAGACGCGAGGGGACAGGGACAGGCCGAAGGGGAGGAACTTGTACTGATACACTTGAGGTCCTCGAGAGGCATCTTCGGAACTCGTCAGCACTGGCCTGCCGGGGCTGAGCAGTCGTGGGGCCGGAGGCGAGGGAACTGCGTCCGGGGTGCTGTGAGAACGGTGCGCACCGGCTGGATGACCCAGGGAGTGAGAAAATTGCTCTTTTATTGAGAATGTGGGTACCGCAGCCCAAAGGCGGTGCGGCAAATGAAAGTAATGAAAACAAGGATTCTCCTCCCGGCCCTCCACCGGGGGACAGAGTGGTCTTGGTCCCAGCTCCAGATCGAACATCTGACTGCCTGGGTCGCCCGTCTCAGGAGCACTTCTGAGCTTTCCTGGTCCTGGAAGGGGTCCTAGAGATGGGGGCATACGCTGCCTGCGAGGTGCTCGACGCTGGGGCTGAGAGCTGGGACCAGGTCGAGGCAGAGCTGCCTGTTGTTTGGTTGCAGGGGGACACCCTTGTGAGAAATCACCTCCGTCTGCTTCTTCCCCGTCGAGAACTGTTGGGCAAAGTCGTTGACGGTGTCGCCGAAGAGGCCGAGTTGAGAGACGGTGGGGTTGAGAAATCGTGACTTGTCAACGTTGCGCATCTCCACCATGTTCAACCAGAAGTGGCGCTCCTGGACCACGAGGGTTGCCATTGCCCGCACGAGTGCCTGCGCTGTGACCTTCAGATCGTCATGCACTTACGGGAAGAACGGTATTCTGCCACAAGGGTGGCTTTGAGCGCTGCCCATAGCCGAGGTACCAGTCATCAAGCCAATGCTGGATGCTGTGATCAAAAGCCCCAAAACCTTTGAAATGTTCTCATTGGGAGCACCACTTTGAACACCACTAGACACTTGCGTATTGACAGAATGCAAGCCGGACACCTGCAATGTCCACGAGTCTAGCTCCACCTCTAGAAACAGAGTCTTTTGCCTCAGCAACAAGATGCTCTTGACTAGGTTAACTCACAGCCCTAGACTGCTTAAGTGACTGAGAACGACATCTCAATGTTGGGAAGCCAAACTCTCTGAGTGAGCTAACAGCAACCAATCTTTGAAATAATTCTAAATGTGTATGCAATAATGCCTAATATGCAACCTCAACCTGAGGAGCGTGATCGGCGCTGAGGATGCCATATACCCCAGGAGCCTTTGAAAAGCACCGACTGCGTGCTAGTTCGTGAGGCGCGCCTTCATGGAGACCGAGTCTAACTCCATCCCAAGAAAAGAGGTGCTCTGAACTGGGATGATTTTACGCTTTTCCCAGTTGGCCTGAAGCACTAAACGGCTGAGGTATCTGTGTGCACACAGCAATTCTCGAGAGCATTCTATAATCAGCCAGTTGTCGAGGTACTTCCCTTAATGGGGCAAGGGCTGCCTCTGTGGCCTTCGTGAAGATGTGAAGATTCTCATCCTCGTACCCCGTGGAGGCAACTACATCGGGGATGGATTTGTGCCACAGCTGGTCACATGGGGGCAGGGGACCCACGCCGGGGGCGCCAATCCTGCCAAAAATAAACGGTGCCCGGTGGCTGTGGAAATGGCTCTGTGTCAGCCTGCGATTGGGCTACCGCACTCGAGGGTGGGAGTCCAACCGAGTCCTTCGTGTCAAACATGATGATCCTGCTCTCCGATGCATCAATTGATAGCTCATCCTCTTCACGAGCTCCGAATGGAGCCGCGAACCCACCATGAGGCGAGCCTGTGGTTTCATCCCAGAGATCGTAGGGGCGTACGAGCGTACTGTGGAATGGGAGGTCCATGGGGGGTTTCCCAATGGAGAAGCTCCCATTGAAGTCCCCAGATCGCCCCCAGTGCTAACTGATTCCGCCTCATACCTGTAAGTAGAAGGACAGAGCCAGGTAGCTAATAGGGTGGCATTCCCCCTTAAAAAAGGAAAGCCGTGACCGCAACGTAGCCATGGTCATATTCTCACAATGAGGACATGAACCACTCCACGAACGCAGTCTCTGCGTGGGATGCATCCAGACACGTGAGACAGCGATCGTGGCCATCAGAAGCGGAGAGATAACGACCGCAACCAGGAATAACACAAAAATGAAAAGGCATCTTGAAAAAGATGCTTTCGTGAGTGCCAATCTTTTAGTAAGGAAATATACTCTTTTAGGAGAATAAGCAGGAAAATCAGCTCTTTTTCTTTTGAAGCGCTCAGGGGTGATTTTCTACACAACACCAGAGCGAGAGGTGGAGAACCGCTGTAATGGGCCATAGAATCCGACAGCTCATAAGAGCGAGAGATGAAAATGGCTTGGCAGAGTAGTTTCAGCTCAGTGAAATACAACCACTCTGCTCTGAAGAAGAAATCTGAATGAGTGGCTGCATTTTTCCTCCTTTTATACCCGTATGTTCAGGGGAGTGGCATGCAAATTCCACTCGCCAATTTTTATTGGCCTTTTCTCAAAATATCAGAGATAAATGGTGCTCCCAAGAGCGACCCCTAGTGTCACTTCATTGACACAACTTTGAGTGACAGAAGGGAATGAAGTCTAATAGATTCTACCTTTCAAATTAAACTATAACATTTTTTCAAAATATAACAGTTACTTTTACATGTAAAATCATGAAACATTTTTGTAAAGGTGACGATGTATAATGAAAAATAAAATTTGTGCAAAACACTGTTCCTCTTTTCCTCCTCAGTATGGTTTGGCATATCAGTGCTGCCTACTGTTTGAGAGGTTCGACTTGACTTCCTCCGTATTGCTTAAAACTAGAAAAGTCTCACTAGAATTTAAATTGGTCACATCAGTTTTGAGGTCTGCACTCCACAATATCGAGGGAAGCCCAGTTTTTGCACGAGAGTGCCATGTTGAGACAGTGAAGTTTTATGAGCTGAAATTCCTCCAAACAGGGTTCTCGGGAAAACTCAAGATGGTTGAAAGTCATCAGCACTATTCCAGACATAAAACAATTACCTGCAATTACACACACCTGCAAGATTTAGTCGGATTGCATGAAAAGCGGATGGATTGTGCTTGAGACTTGACCGAATACTAAGCAATAGAAAAGATTTCTGAAATCCGTGATTTTCACAGAACATCATTCCCTTCAAAGAAGATTGTAGTCATTTAAGTGTTCAATGCATTTTGAGGACTGTTTAAAGAAGTTTTGTTCTATTCCAGTAGTAGAGTGACAATTCTATTTGTATTACATTTATTTGTTTTAAAAAAATCTATAAAAAAGCCCTGATCAACAGCGTTAGGTGCGTAAATATTAGAGAAAATCAACCTTTGCCCCTGAATTTCTGCATGAACAATAATAACTCTTCCTAATTTATCTTTAATCTGTTTGAGACATTTGAACTATAGATGTTCACTTATCAATGTAATGACTCCCCTGCTCTTACTTGAGCCAGCACTAAAGAAAACATGTCCACCCCATATCTTCTAAAAATGTTCAGCTTCCTGCGAGGAAAGATGTGTTTCTTGAAGAAACACAATATAACATTTCTTACATTTAAAAAAGGTAGAACCTTCCTTCTTTTTATAGGCTGCCCCAACCCATTGACATTCCATTTGGAGAGAGACAATCCACTTATATTAAAGTTTGACATTTATTGTGTGTCAAAAATAAAATTATAAAGACCACATTCAAACATTAGTGCCACAGTCAAACCCCGAACATCCCCCCGAACCAAACAAACAGAAAAAATAAAAATGGGCACATTAACCCCGCGCATGACAGCGCCATCCGGCGTCCATCCAAATTTGCCATCAGATTGCTCAAGTGCGGTGTTTCTATACACATTTTTTTATAGGCTGCCCCAACCCATTCACATTTCATTTGGAGAGAGACAATCCACTCATATTAAAGTTTGACATTTTGACATATTAGAAAAAATAGATTGCGTGTCAAAAATTAAATGATACAGACCACATTCAAACATTAGTGCCACAGTCAAACCCCGAACATCCCCCCGAACCAAACAAACAGAAAAAAGAAAAATGTGCACATTAACCCTGCGCATGACAAATTGGTGAGATAGAATTACATAAAAGAATGTGTAGATTCATTCACAAAGCTGTATCAGGTATTTGCCAGGATAGTCACATCATCAATATTGTAATCAGAGTTCTTGAACATTTAATAAAAAATGGCAGATATTTAAAGGCATTTGCACAGTATATATGACCCAAATTGATCCTTTAATAAATAATATCTGATCGTTAGTAGATGGGCCTCCTGGCAAGGAATTTATGTTCTGCCCTCTCTTGTATGATAACTTAGAGAAACTTAAATTGTTAACACTGTTGGAGGTGAATACCATAACCTATCAGTACACAGGTTTTTCCTCAGGAAATGTCTTTTTTTATTTTTATTAAAAGGCCACCAGAGATGACCTTTGGCTTAAAATAGACAATTATGGATTGGCTGTAAGATGGCAAGGAGACATTTATTATTTGTTCATAATATCTTTAGCAGTTAAAGAATATTTTTAGAAATGATATTAAGTTAATCTATTGCAAATTCTCTGCACCAGCTTCAAAGAATCAGGTCTTCTTTTTTTGTTGTATCGTGAGTAAATTATAGGTCTTGGAGAGTGTGCCTTTTACATAGGCCTCATATTGTAGTGGTTTGAGAAACAGCATCAAATGTTTTGATATCACTGTTTTAAACAGAATAAACTGCTCATTGTCTCAATTAGATTGAATTTACATGTGTATAGCACCATCACAAAGACTGTTCCAGAAGGTAGACTGCAACATTATGCTGCCTTCTAAGATACCTTGTTTTTGCCAAATTCTGAGGCAGCATTTTTTACATCCTTTTGAAAATTTTGTTTGGAGTTGATCAACAAATCAAGAGAAAAACAGACAAGTACCGATAAAAATAGTTACAATCAAATTGTAAAAAATGTACTATTTTACCAAGGTTTGTGTGTGCTGTATATTTGTATCCCTATTTGATTGTTGCATTGTCAGCTTAGCAGCAAGCTTATGTCAATCTCTATTAGAATCACCTGTGTGTTGAGTTTCATATGTGCTTCATGTGAGAAACTCTTATTGTGTGGAATGGTAATTTGCTGCCAGAGCATTCCAAATCAGTCACTTATAAAGTTGCTTTCCATTTAGGATGCTGCCTTGGAAGTTCACTGTTCATCTGTTTAGACTCTTTCAACATGAAGATAAAAAAAGCTGGCCAGACACAGACCCATTTGATTATGGGTCACGAACATAGATCATATAGCAGGAATTCAACAATCAATGCTGCTGTCTTTCATCCAGAACCTGACCATAGGAATTTCTGCAAAAATAAGAGCTGTTTGTTCCATTTTTTTTTTGTACTTTTAGAAGAGTCCAAGAGTCCCTTAAGCACTTTCCTGCTCTTTTTTTCTCTCCCAAGGATTACCTTTCGCTCGCCAGTGACATACCACTAATGTCTTTCTGTCCAAAACAAACACCAGCAGATCCTCTTGTCCAATTCTTTACACTGAAGCCTGTCCCCCTTTTGCCTTGTCTCCTCTTCCATATTCTGAAAATTGCCAATCCCAATCTAATTTATGGAATATTTTCAAGGTAACCGTATACGCCGGGCGTAGGCGATAACATCTCCAGGCCCCCGTGACAGGCAGGAACTGTGCAGCGTGTAGTTAATAACATAAACTTCTGCACAGGCCAAGAGAGCAGGGCAGTGAGGAGAACGAAAGAGGCAGTCTGAGGAATCAGTATACGATGTAATTGGGACCATGTGAGCTTCCTCCAGCGGAGGATTAGAGAAGAAACGGAACTCAGCTAGGCCTCGAGATCACTTTCAATTAGATGCGCCCAGGGCAAGTGAGAGAGAGGGACTTCAGCATGAGGAGACAATGAGACATGAAGCGTCTCAGTGGAGGAACCCTGGCTGGGGTGAGCATGGGGTCACGTCCAAATGTTGTTAATGGAAGATAACGTGCTATGTTTCAGCACAAGGGTAACCCATGCTGATGGGACTTAAAGGATGTATCTCTTTTTAGGGATTGAAAACTTCTAAAATGTATCTTTTTGAGCATGTACTGTATCATTGGCACAGTCTGGGGTGACCAACTATCCCTATTTTTTAAGAAATGCCTATATATTAGTGGTGAGGCGCTCGACGGGGACTCCCCCACTGCCAGTGAAATGACAGCGAAATGTTGCATATTGAAGTGGTAAAATGCTCAATGGGCATCCGGACTGATGGTAAAACTCTCGAGGGGGGACCACCTCCCAGGACAGATGGCAAAACGCCTCTGTACCGTATTGAATCACTCTCTACCATATTGAAGCACTCTCCGCCATATTGCAGTCATAGGTGGAAATTGCGGGGGACTGGGGTCAGGACCCCCCCTAAAATATCATTAAAATATGTGTATTGTAAATAATATAATGATATATTCTTAAAATAATTGTTTAAGAAATAAAATAATACAAATGCAAACGGGGCAACAACAAAAAAAAACCTTGGTGTCCCCTTCAAAAATTGCTCTTGAGAATTGTTATGTTTATTCCCCCCCCCCAACATTTTGATGAAATTTTCACCCCTGATTGCAGTCCACCTTCGAGTCTCTTTGGTGATGTACTTCAGTGCCACATAGATTGTCGGCTATTAGTATTGCTGTGGAATCTGCAACAGTATGGTGAACTTAGCGGCTGCAAATTGGAGTGTCCTTGAGCACACTTTTGGATTATAAATTGACAAATGGGACACTCTAGGGTATTGTAAACTTAATGGACATATGCAAGTGAAGGCCAGTCTTCAAGTACACATCAAGTGTGCCATTTGGGAACAGACCATCAATACCTTCAGCGAGGGGCCGAATTGGTGATGGCCATAAAAGGGCTCTTATTTTGGTAGGGGCTAACTTCACATGTTTGGGCTTGTCTATAATAAAAGGTGGCACTAGCATAATTTCAAACTTTCCATGCCAATCTTATCAGTCAAAGCAGCCTTTCAAAAACAAAAATGGATTCATCATGTGGCTGAACCATTCGTCCAATGTCTGAAGCAATCCTCCTGCCAAGCTGCCTCAAGTCATTACTTTAAACCCACTGACAAGAGAAGTAGCTTACATGTTTGCATTACATTTAAGAGTAGTCCATAAGAAATGCATTTAGTCACACATCTGTTGAATAAACGGGCTTGTCAGAGACTACATGCAAATGTTATTGCTAAAGCATTAGCTATGACTTAATCAGAGATGTCATTGACTTCCTGATGGAAACATGGAGACATTAAGTAGATATACTTCAAGTCAAGTTGTATTGAATTATGGTATATGGAATTTCACCTTATATCAGGTTCCACTTGGGGACAGATGGCTGAAAGAAGCTTTGTTATCACACACTGCTAATGTCTAGTGCTAAAGGCTCTGTAATACACACAAACATTGGCCCAGCAGATATCGACAGGTGGGCTTAGCGAGTCCCCACTGATGAGGCAGTTATGATAACAGCACATTGAAAAGCTAAGATCCCATTATAATGTTTCATTGCTAATTAAAACATTAGAAGACACATTAAAAAGGTTCATAGTCTGAAAACTCCACCTCAGTGGTCCTACATTTTGAAGTCATTTGCAACCACACAGGAATATTGGAGACTTATGACATGATTAAAATTTTCAGTAAACAAAATTAAAATCTTTACCAAAGTAAAAACAGAGAGAAATATCAATACATAGACAACATTAACACCAGAAACATACACTATGTAAGTAGACAAATGCAGGTGCAAATTTGTACCATTGTGGTCCCACTGAACAGTTAATATTTGTTTATGTGTTACTGTGGCAGTAACAAACCTCATTACTCAGTTATATTAATCAACTATATTACTGTAAACAGTATGTGTTATTTTTCAGGTAGCTAACTTTAAACAGGGTTGGAAAGTCACAGAATACATGTACTGTAACAGTGTTATTTCTTTAAAATACAAAATATTAATAATTGTATTCCATTAAAGCTACAATTTAAATCATTAGTTTTCAGAATACAATTACTTTCAAAAAGTATTTTGATTCCTGAAGAGATTACTTTGCAATTTATTGTCATGTGCTTAATTTAATATTTAGTCTGTTCAGTTGAAAAACATTTATCCATGTGAATGATGCGATCTCGAGGAGTATTTGAACAGCGGTGAAGTTGTGTTACATTCATACGAGCAGACAGAGTGTGCTTTCACACTGCTATGAGTGAAAAGGTGGATCATTGAGGAACTTCCCCTTGGGAGCTAAACAGAGGAACTACAGCTTAACAGGTTTACAGCTTAAAAAAAAACACATGAATTGAAATGCATGACATGAATCTAATAAATACACAAGTTTGTCAATGTTTTTTATGCCATTCGTGTGTTTCTTCAAAATGTTATTGTATACACTCTGTGTGGTTTTGAAGTACGTTTGGGTCAGCAGAAATAGTTAACCTTGTGTATAACATCTAGCTTTGTGCTAAGCAAAAATGCTATTTTTAGACCTTACATGCACCTATTATGGTAAATGGTCTGCACTCATATGGAGACTTTTTTATCCAAAGCGCTTTACTCTGTGTCCCATTCACCCATTCACACACACACACATTCACACTCAAACTCATATACCAATGGTGGCAGAGCTGCCATGCAAGGCGCTAACCTGCCATTGGGAGCAACATGGGGTTCAGTGTCTAGCCCAGGGACACTTCGGCATGTGGAGACAGCCACCCCATTATCAGGCACTATTATGTCTAGGAGCCAAGCCTCAAAGGGGCACAGATCCCTATTGCTTTTGTAGCTTTTCTTAGAATTGTTCCGCCATTGAAGTCTATGGCATCCCTATTAACCGTATGTAGGAAAAAGCTAAAATGTGGCACACTGATTGGGGTGTGAGCATGACTAGCCCCATTACAAATTTGGAACTCCTAGGACAAACTTCATAGTGCCACCACCAGTTCAAAAATGTGCCTTTCTTTTGCACATATCTTTTGAACCATTTGGCCTATAAACAAAATATTGTTTTGCATCTGATTACTCCCTTCTGATGATTCCAATGTACTCCTTACATTAAAACTCCGCCCATTACAGTTGCAGTCATCTTGGATTATGACGTTTGCAGTTTAAGCTTTTCATGTCCTTGAAACTTCATCTGATTTGCCCAAACAATAGCTCAAAATAATCTTCAGACATAGCCACACAGACTTGACTTCACTGCATTTTGATTTACATAACTGTTGAAAAGTTACGCTAAAGCAAAGATAACGATGTTGACATGAAATTAGGATGTGAGGCTGTATCTCGGAAATGCTTTGAATGCCTATCGAAACAAAACTTGGTATCATAAGGACCATTATCTGAGGGTAAATGCAAAGTTTGGTAACAGCACCACCTATAGGTCAAGAAATGTAATTCTTTATTTGTTTTGCTCATAACTTTTGAACTAGAGATGCACCGATCGACGGGCCGGGGACCGGAATTAGGCGATTTTCCGCATACTCGGCCGGACCGGTGACCGGCCGGTCAGCCTCACGTCTTTCTGATTCCAAGCCGGTCCGTTTTGTTGCAAGCGGCGCAGGCAATAACGTCACAGCCGCACGTAAACATGTCATTGGCGTGGAAGATCTTCACTGTGAGTGAAGAATACATAAAGTTCGAAATGTGTAATAATTGTAAGGCCAAAGTAAACCGTGGGGGAACCACCACAATAACATTTGGAACGACAAACCTAATTAGACATTTAAAACACCATCGCCCAGCTGAAAATTCCCATTTTAAAAAAGAAGCTAAAAAGTGAAAGTGGCTAAAGCTAGCCAGAGCTCAGAGCCAGTCACAAGTCAGCAGCCTCTCCTATCATTCCTTGGTATGAGCAGCGAAAATACCAAAGCAATTACGAGGAAAATTATGGAATTCATGGCCCTGGATGACCAGACGTTCTCCATAGTTGAGGACAGAGGGTTCAGAAATCTGATACATTTCCTCGATACAGAGTAGGAGGTACTTTCCAACGTCGCGTTGCCCGAGTTGTTTAATCTCGTGTCATGTCACACACGCAGCCTGTTATCTGTCAACATTTGGGTACACAAATCCGGGAGGGGAAGTGGGGTGCTGGATGGCAGAGGCAGGCTAAATACCATACAAATTCTGCTGTTGTGATTTAATGTGCTGAGTAACGTAATTTTTCCCACCGTGTCCGATATTAAAATCAGTGCGACACACATTGTAAAAGGCGTGGGTATTGTCTATATGGCTTCGGGATATGAAATTTAATTCTTCCATCCAGCTGTTGTTAAATGTACATGTATATTTTGTTATATTTGAGTCTTCTCCTCCAATCTACCAGTGATGCTTGATTTAACATCCCGCGTCTACTGCCTGCGCAGATATCAACAGCGCAAATGGGTTGTAGGTTGCCAGGTTGAGGTCATAAATGATTCGTAATGTGTATGATGTGTCGATTATGTGAGTAGGATGCGTTTCATTCAAGATCTGGCAACTGGACCACCTTGGAATAATATATTGATGTGATTGTTCATATAACGTGGTTTGGGCCAAACAAATTACGGGAGTTTTTTTGGGAGAAATAACAAAACGGGAGACTCCCGGGAAAAACGTGAGTGTTGACAGGTATGGTTACAAGCCGTTCCCGAAGCAGTGCTCAGTTTTACAACTGATATTTGGACATCTAACGTAAGTTGAGCGTATTGGACACTTCAGTTTTTCAGATCTTTGGAATTGTTTTGTTAGACGAGTAATAAAGAGAAAAGGTCCATTTATAAAAATAGTGGAAAATGACATTTGTTATGTAAAGCAACTCATTTGCAGTTAATTGTTATTTCTACCTCTTTCCAGTCACAGAGCACTTTATTTTCAGAGTTGTTTAAGTGAGAGAAGATCCTGTAACTTTTTTATTGAAAATAAAATTTAGCATTGAAGAAAGGTAGATTTTGTTTGTATATGTGGTCAATAATAGTTCTTAGAAAGAAAATCGGAATCGGAAAAAATCGGTATCGGCAGGTCACAGTTGCAAAAAATCGGAAATCAGAATTGGCCAAGAAAATTGCAATCAGTGCATCTCTAAATTGAACCGTTTGTCTTAAAATCATGAGATTTGTGTTTTTGGATTTCTTGGAGCACACGGAACCAACACATTTTCCAATTTCAGTCATATTGCCTTTCTGCCATTTTACATTTTCACATAAATTGATATATCTTTTAAACTATTTGTTTAATAAAAAATACTGTGATGGCAATACTGTGATACTTCAATGAACACTGTGGTATTAAATGGTAACTCCACGGTAGCCTACATGTCCAAAAAACCTGTAAATGCATTGAAACTTTATGGTACTTTAAGAGCTTTCATGCACTGTTAATATTTTGATACTCTTATTTAGAAAATGTTTCCCTTGTGTTTTCCTAAAGCTGCACAAGTTCTTAAACATAATAAAGACCATCATTGTTTGCAAGCGATTGGATGCCATTGCAGTTCGAGTTTCAATTTATTGTATGTAAATACATCCACTTTTGCTCTGTTCACTTATTTCATTGTATAAGTGAGTGAGAAACCACTCAAAATGTTTCAGCATGTGACCTGACCTCTTTGGCATAAGATTTGTAGATCATGTGGCACAGTGGCTATAGCTCTGAGCTACATTTCCAAAGATTGTGAGCTTGACTGCAGTAAAGAACGGTTTTAAAAATGTTACTTCTCTGGACTTCATGTTGAGATTACTGTAATGTATGCCATACTTTACTGCATAAATCCTGCTTCAAATCAAAACTGAAGTTTTGTTCTTTTGTTGTACAACTAAACAAGAGGATAATTACATCAGAGTCTCTAGTTTGAGAAATAGACACCTCACATATCCTCAGCTGACAGCTTCATTGAATTCTACCCTCTCAACACCAGTTTCATGTACAAGAGTAAAGAGAAGACTCAGGGGTGCAGGCCTTATGGGAAGAATAGCAAAGAAAAAGACACTTTTGAAACAGAAAAACAAAAAGAAATGTTTAGAGTGGGCAAAGAAACAGACATTGTACAACAGATAATTGGAAAAAAGTGTTACGGATCTTAACCCCATTGAGTTTTTTGGGATCAGCTTGACTGTAAGGTGTGTGAGAAATGCCTGACAAGACAGTCACATCTATGGCAAGTGCTACAGGAAGTGTGGGGTGAAATGTCACCTGAGTATCTGGACAAACTCACAGCTAGAATGCCAAGGATCTGCAAAGCTGTCATTGCTGCACATGGAGGATGTTTTGATGAAAACTCTGAAAGTTCTGAAAATGTTTTTCAAATTGTAATAGTAATGTATCACATTATTAATGTCCTGACTATACATTGTGATCAGTTGAATGCCACTTTAGTGAATAAAAGTCACAATGTCTTTCCATAAGATTAAAATTTGTACATTATTCCAAACGTTTGGCCACCATTAAAATTTGTACATTATTCCAAGCGTTTGGCCACCAGTATATATATATATATATATATATATATATATATATATATATATATATATATATATATATATATATATGTTATATATAGATGTTTCACAAAAGCATTTGTCTTAAGATGGTTATTTATATCTTCAGCTTTAGTGTGTCAATAGGGAATATAAATGTTAGACTCTCAAACATTACTTTTGCAAATATAAATGATTAGAATCGAAGAACAGGGAGCTGCAACAGATGTCATGGCCCCACAAAGCCCCCACTGAACATCACCACTATACAACATTTTTCACAAGTGCCTAAAACTTTTGCACTATGTATACACACACATAAACTTTTCATAAAAATCCAAGGACCTCATGCATGCTATGTTTTTTCTGCATCATTTAGTTTAAAGTGTGTGCTTTATATGAAGATATGCATGCCATAACCCGTTCAGTATGTTTAACATATTGAAACCTGAGTGGAGACGTGACATGCTGAATATTTTTTCGTAACTCTAAAATCAGTGCATATATTTGGAGGACATATAAATACCGTTGAGATTTATGTAAGATAAATTTGTCGCTCGAGATAAATATGTTCAGCTGTAACTTACTGTAAATGTGTGCACTGCATTTTTTGTGATGAAATTTGAGGAATGGAAGCTTTACGTTTGTGAGGTTAAAAGCCATTGCCTTCACCAATGATGTAATTATGTCTGTGTTTAGAGTATGTTGACTGCTCACGTTCCCTTTCCATTGCCTCCCTCGCTCTAGCTCCATCCCCCCTCCTCTGTTAGATGTCTCCCTGTGGGAAGAGGTGCCTGAGATGTTGGCTGGCCCATACATCTCTGTCAAAATCTCTATGAATAAATTAACCTTTTAAAGATTAGTGCACCCTAATACCTCAGGGTTTTTACACAGAACAAACACTGAACCCCCCCCCCCCCCACACACACACACACACACACACAACACCACCAGGGCTGGATTGGTAATCTGGTATACGGTGCCGACGAACTTTGGGGCCAATCAGGGCCGGACCAAATGGGCCGTGATAAGCTTAAATGAGACACAACACCCCCACAAATAGTAAAGCTTCCTGATAGATTTTCACTTGTTTATGGCATAGGTGTATTACAGACCGGGCCAGTGCTCAGGGGCCCCTGGCTGCATGGTCTGGCAGCCCATCAACTCGTTTATATAAAATGTTTATATACGCTTGACTCTGTGGCCCCCACAGCTGTCAGCTTACACAAGGACCCCTCAGTAGGGACCTGTGACTATGAGGGCCACCAGCCCGATTATAGGACCATTTTGCTTTCCTGTTTCTAATTTTAAAAAAAACAATTTGTATACAAAAAAATAACTTGGCTTTGGTGGTTGGGAAAAAGAAGATATTGATATTTAATTTTGTGTACCACAAAACATTCACTTCAAAACCACTGAATGTTTGAAGAAAGAAAGAAAGAAAGAAAGAAAGAAAGAAAGAAGGAAAGAGAGCTTATTTCAGAGAGCTGAGATTATAAAACAATTGGCCCTGGGGCCCTTGCTAGTCATAATCCGCCCCTGGTTTGTAGGGTATATTGACTTTATTTTAATTTATTTAATGTTTGAATTGGATTTATTATTCAATGCAAAATGTGTGCTTGACATTTCACATATTGCTTGACACCTCCAGCCTCCAGAATAATGTTGTTTTACATGCAGATATGATATTATACATCAGAAATAACCAGAAGAAGTTAACAATCACAGTTAACAACATATTCCACATGTGGCCAACAAATTCAGCTTCATCTTGTAAAAAAAAGAAAAGAATAAAATAATATAATTTTAAATAATAATTGTATAATAATAATAATTATTAGGCTATTATTATGAAAAGGCATAGTCATATTTTATTAATAGAATCTATAAATGTAAGAGTAACACTTAAAAATGGCTGTTTAATTTAGTTTTGATGCTTTTATCTGAATACAGAGACAGATACAGATCATTATTATATGAACAGATACAGATACAAATACAGATATTGGCTTCGCTGCACACCCCTAATATATATACACACACACACACACACACACACACACACTGTATATATACAGCATATATTTAAATATTTTCTTTGTGTACTATTTATATTGAATGGTCTTTATTTGGGAGCCTTTCTCAGCAAATTGATATGAGATTAATTGAGATTAATTCAATTAATTAATCGGCATGTCATGTAAATAATTTGATAGAAAATTTAAGCGATTGACAACACTAGTAAAAATACATTCTCTTTTCCCAGCTTAATATGCAGAATCAGCTATAAGTAAACCATTTGTAGTTTAATTCACCTGAAAAGCGGAAAAAAAGGCTGTGGCCCTGTGGTGCTTTCAAAACATTGCTCTGTTTGTTTGACCATCCAGACTCATTAACATTGGCTCAACCAATGCCATGAGTTTGGGGTGAAACTATCTGTTTTTTTAAACAGTGTTCGGGAAATCTGCAATTCTGGTGTCGCATGTGGCACAGAAAATACCCTCATATTCCTCGTCAGCAAAGCAATGCTTGTAATGCTACGTTTTTTTTACAATAGTATCTGTAAACATTTCTGAATTGTCAGATAACTGAATTTTTGTTTTTAATCAGAGAGAAAAAAGGGAATGAGATTCTATATCCAATTTATACTTTTCAGTTGTACCAGTTTAAAAAAGTTTCCTACAATATGGTTCACCACAGAGCTGGGACATTACCCAGTTTTAAGAATGGAAGTAATATTTGTGGTTCCTTTGCTGAACTGCTCAGAGACAGCTGAGATATTTACCCAAAGCTGGCAGTGTTTGGTATATAACAGCATTCATCCAATGACTGGGGTTATTTAGTCCAGGAACCACACCTGGAGGAGATCCAAACACAGTCCAACTCCAAGAAAGTAACCCACTCGTTGTGGTTGGGATTATAGGGCTAGCTGCTTTACGGGAATTCTTAATTCCCCATATTGAATGTGTTTGTTCCTACACTTGATAGTATTGGCCATAGTTAACATATTGATGACTTCAGAAGCATTAATAGTCGGAGACATTGTTTTATCAATAAAGGGAAATTCCTCTAACCCCCCCAACTCTTGGTGTTCACCTTGGTTTTAAACAAACCAGAGTAATTATGAAGGGCAGGTTTTAGGTTTAAAAATAAACTCTTCATGTATACCGAGGGGATATGACATGTATTGGCGATGTCACTGGTTTTGGGTTACACTCTCAAGATGGGCAAGAGGAGTCTCTTAAACTTCCTGACTTCTTGCTTGTGCCAGCTAATGCACTGGAGGTTTCTGGACCCCCTCCTAACCAATCCTTTGGTTTTGGAGCAGGCTGGGGGTGGCGTGGAGGGTTTGTGTCCCCACACTCCTGAATCTGCCCTGTTGAACCTCATTGCTCAATCTTCATTTAACCCTGACGTTTTAGGTAAGCACACTCAGGTTAATTTATGTTTGCAGAGGCAAGTTTGGAAAGAGCAGCCTGGGAGAAAAGGCCACTGCCTGAGTCACAGCCTTGTGCTACTGCAGAGTGCCAAAATACATTTTTTAGTGAGGAAGCACTCGTATTATTGCTTGAGAGTTTACCTTGCTCAACACCATATTTAGGAAAAAGTCTCAAAGCAGATTATTTAAGTAAGTTTTTACTTCATTTGAATTCATGCATTTATATTTTTTCCCCCTAAGATTTCATTTACTGAAAGATTGATTAAGATGAATTAGTGAAACAATTGAAAGATTAATTGATTAAAAGGTAATACTTTACATTAATGTCCCCTTAGTTAAGGGTTTATAAAAGGGTTCATTAATTTTTTAAACAAATGCAAATGCATTATAAATCATTGATATGTGGTAACAACATGAATAAAAATAGAAACTTTCATGCAATACTTGCCAAATAGTGAGCCATTTTACCTCACGTTACTAACACATATTCAACATTTGTAACCTATGTAACTTATTGTAAAGAAATCACATATCAAGAATGTAATAAGGAGTTGCGAACATGAGAAACCTATGTATTCAAAGTTCAGTTTGGTTAGATAGACAGATAGATAGATATATTACAATAAATACAGAACCTTTTAAAAACATAATAAACTAGTGTAAACATTTTATCATATGTGAATCTTTACTTTTTTAAAGTAATAATTTCCGATAGACAGTAATAATAATTTATATTAAGTAATAATAATTCATATTGCTTAACTATTACTTATTTGTAATTCTAAAGATAATCTATTTATGTGGTTCAACATATTGTTAATTGTTAATACAACAACATTTGTATTTACACAGTTACGTATATTACAGGAATTTCACTCAGTAGTGTTTGAATATAGTTTGTATAGTTCTACTGTTGTATAGTACTACATTAAAATAGAGGGTTGAGTATATAATTCTTATCAAATATATTCTTATACTTATTTATTAGTGTATAGAATTAATTATAAAAAGCTAATATAGAGAATCTAAATGTGCAGGTAGACATGTCTGTGTGTTATATCATCAGTGTTTGGTAGAGTAGAGTCAAAAATAAGTCTAGGTTGTTCAGTACTCTTGTTCAGCAGCAGATTACAGTTAGTGTGGAGTATAAAGGCTTCTTCTCACTCCTCACAGTAGGTGGCTCCATAACCCATCATATCTCAATCCCTAAGCCTTACTGCCTTCTCACACACACACACACACACACACACACACACATACACACACACACACACACACACACACACACACACACACACACACACACACACACACACACACACACGCACGCACACACACTACTGTGGCTTCACCCCACATATGGAAATGCTTGATTTGATGTAGTGTCACTTTACGTTGCAGAAATGAGTGTGTCTGTTTTAGCCCCCTAACCGATGAAGTGAGAAATATGATCCGGCCTAACTACTAGTGTTAAAAACAAAACAGACATATTACTAAACCATTAACAGACTACTGGAGAATGAGCCAAACTGTATTCACTCTAATCTGTCTGTCTGTCAGTCTGTCTGTATTTCTACTGTATCCATCTGTGTGTAATTTCCAACTTTACAATTTACAAAGGTATTGTGTCTCTTTATTACCTATTATATAACAAATCAAATATATGTAAAGGTGTCTAATTTAACATTATTGCCCATCTGAAATCTGCCAAGCCATATTCCAACTTCCTACACATATATTCTCTCTCTCGCTGTTCAGTTCAATTAAATTCAGTTAAAATTAGCTTTATTGTCATGACCATATAAAATATACAATGTTGCCAAAGCATTTATTAACAAAATCAAAACAAACATAACATAAAAAGTCAAATAATAAAATATGATTAATAATAACAATAATAATAAAAACATAAGCATACAGGTAAGTGCACAAATATTAAAGAAAATTAGCATGGTGCCATGAGAGTGTTTGACGTGTGAACGGCGAGCTCTGCACACTTTGCTAGTTTTTAATACTTTTTATGTCATGAACCGATGAGACATAAAAGTTCTATATACCCTGTTCCGTATCATCGGGCCCTGGAGACATTAAAAGATACTTACATGCTGAAGCTGATACCCCTGGCAAGGCCACAGACTCGGTTTGGACGGTGCGGCGGGAGAGATTCAGCGTCAACTGGCGAGCATTTCGGTGATGCTGGCGAAGGTCGTAGCAGACTTGGAGGATATAAGGAGTAATAAGTAGATCGATCACAGCCATGGAGACGAAATTCACTGAGATGGTTACAAGAGTTGCGGACATCGAGTAATGGATCAATTATCTTGAGTCATCAGAGAGGGAATTAGCTGCTAACCCACTAGGGACCAAGACAGTTTGTGATTGAATCGGCACATTATTTGTTCTTATGCCTCCTATTGGTTGGAGATTTTTCTGGAATATTACTTGGAGTGATTAAGGTACTTGTTGCCCTTGTGTATCAGCCGAGTGAGCATGACTCACTGAACATACACTTGACTGTCAGAGGAAACTGGGCACCTTTTTTGTTTCTATTTGTGCTGGTTCCGCCTAGAGGCTGGAGTTTGTTTTGTGGAGGAACACACCTTTGGAACAGTTGTGAATGAATCTACATGTCTTTGTGTTTATCCCACCTATTGGCTGAAGTTTGTTTTACAGATTATTTTCTATTGTGTAATTCTGTCACAAAATTTGTTTAGAAGCACCAGACTTGAGCAATCTGATGGCAAAGTTGTTGCGGGGGCTCTCATAGGCGTACATTAACAGTTTGAGTTTGGAGGGATGGATGCCAGTTGGCACTGTCGTGCGCGGGGTTAATGCACACGTTTTGTTTGTTTGGTTCAGGGAGAAGTTATAAACATCTACAATTCAAATGTCTCAAACAGATTAAAGATAAATTAGGAAGAGTCATTCTTATTTTAACAGAAATTCAGGGGCAAAGGTTGATTTTGGATAATATTAACACACCTAACATTGATGATCAGAGTTTTTTTATAGATCTTGAAGGGATGTTGCAAGCTGCTGGCACCCCTCATGATATAATATTTGAAGGAGTCTTTAATCTTTTGATGGACTCAGTCCTTGATCATAGTGAAGCAAAAGTGTGTAAGCCCCCTAGAGCAACAGTGAGGCTTCACAGGATGTGTAAAATTCTTGGTCTTACAGATATTTGGAGACTTTTGAACACATCTGGTTGTCACGAGCGCACTGGGCTCTCCCTCACCGTCAGTCACCCGCTCTCACTCGCCTGAGCGTTAATCATGCACACCTGCAGCTCATTATCATCTTGTTTGGACCTGCACTTAAGCCCCACACTCACACTCAGTCAGTGCCTGGCCTTATTGTAAGGTAACTTGGACTCCCCTCTTGCTCAACCGCAGTAGTAAACTGCTTCTTTATTTGTTACTTTGTCAGCGACCTGTTTTGGAAATACAAGATAAGTGACTTTGTGAATTCTGTGATTACAGCATACCCACTCCCCTGTGTTAACCTCTCCAGTTTGTCTACGAACCGTTCTGGATATTCATAACAAGGGACTCTGAGAATAGGGCATTTCTACTCACCTGTGCTTATCTCTCCTGTTTGTATACAATCTTCTCCAGACGTGCAAGATAAGTGACTTTGTGAAATCCGAGTTTACGGCATATCTACTTGCCTGTTTGAAACTTACCTGTTCTACCACGAGCCTCTCTGAATGCTTAGGAAACGTGACTTTGAAAACTCTGAAAATACTTTGTGTTTCGATATACTAACCTGTTCCTCGGTTCTTGCACGTGACTTACCTGTGACCCTGTCTGACATTAAAGTTACCTGTTTGAGCATTCTGTCTTGGCTCTCTGATTGAATATATACTATCTCTAAAAACTGTGTACCACACCTGAATACTTACCTTGCATGCTTACCTGCTTTTCCAGTGTCCTGTATAATTAACTCCTGGGTTCGTCACAAGCTCCTGTGTTGCCGTGTCATTACACTGGTAGGGACTATACATTTATTTTCATCAGTACTTAAGATTTATTCTAGTATAGATTATTTTTATATCTAAGTCCCTCATTTCATCTGTTGTGGATTGCGCAATTGGAATCTGTAACACAGTTAAAGGATGGGCAAGGAGGAGGCGAGAACCGGCTTGTCAACATAAATAATAGTTTAATAATAAACTGAAAAGACAACATAAACACACACATGACGGACATGCCCGTAATTCTCTCTCTCTCGAACCATCGTCACCGGCCGCCTTTATCCCTCGCGCGCCTCATCAGGCCGATTGGGGACCGATATTCCGACCCGGCCCCGCCCCCCTCAGCTCCACACTCCTCCCGCGTTATCTCAGGCCGGGGTGCCACCGGCATGACGTACACCCCCCCTATCCCTGGGGCGGGGTGTATCTTGTGTCCCGCGTGGTCATCCCCGCCTTCCTCGCCCTGGGAGGAGACAGGAGGGGAAGAAAACAACAACAACAAAAAAATAGGCGAGGGAAAAGGCCAACATGGTGCGAAAGAGAGAGAGAGGAGAGAGAGAAGAAGCTCACTCACCGGTTCTCTGATGCACCGTCACGTGGTCCTCGAACACTCCTCCACACTCAGGCGGACGACAGCCGCTCCAACCCCGAGCGAACCGGAGTGAAACCTTCGACCCCCAGCGGGCAGAACGCACATCCGCTTTTCTGGAAGCAAATGGGGACACTCCTCCGCCCCTGGCAGCAGCTGTACCGCTCTGGGTGGTCAGAGAGTTTCTTCCCACCTCCCCTCGCGGACGGCGGTCTCCCTCGACCCCTCCGCGTCTCTGGGGACGGCAGGGCACTCCTCCACCCCCGGCAGCGGCTCCCTCGCTCCAGGCGGTCGGGGTATCCAGTCCCCACTTGCCCCGTGGACGACGGCCGTTCCCCACATCCGGGCGGTCGGGCTACTCCGTCGAGAACCGGCTTGTCAACATAAATAATAGTTTAATAATAAACTGAAAAGACAACATAAACACACACATGACGGACATGCCCGTAATTCTCTCTCTCTCGAACCATCGTCACCGGCCGCCTTTATTCCTCGCGTATTCCCCGCCCCCCTCCACTCCACAGAATCATCTTAGTCTCAGAGCACACACTGGTGAGTTTAGAGGCTTTGCCACATCCATAGTAAAATAAATCATATAGTTGGCGCTTAATGTATCCCTTTGGCAAAATCCTGTATTCCAACAAAGGTTAAAGGCTGAAATCAATGTTTAAATGGAAACCAACTGGCTTGGGAGGCACTTAAAGCGGTTCTCAGGAGTCTGATCATACAGTGTGCCTCATTCATCCAAAAATCCAAAGCACGAGTAGGTGCTCGTTGAGTTGGAGGGAATGTTAAAAGTGTTAGGCAGAGCTGAAGTGCCAAATGTTGTCTGATGGCCTCAGAGAATTGACTTTACTGAAATATAGATATATTATTCTATTTTGTTTTTGAAGGTGGAGTTTTGGCTATTCAGGCAAGACAGTCATACTTTTAGTTGAGGGACAAAGAAGGGAAGCTTTTGGCTAGCTATATATAGCAGAAAGAGTTTTTTTCTACCATTCCCTCATTGAAATCAGCTGGTGGTGAAATATTTACCTCAGCCATTGATGCTTTTAAAGAATTCTATCTTGATCTTTTTAGTTCCACATCTTCATCTACCGATGAAGATATTATACATTTTGGAACCATTAGAACTCCCTAAGCTGACGGCCGAGCACAACAATTCTCTTGATTCTGAGATTACCTTGGAGGAGCTCAGTGAGGTAATTCAGGCCTTGCCTACAAGCAAGGCTCCTGGGCCATACAGTTTTGCAGCTGATTTTTTTAGATATTAAGCTACAGAACTAGCCAACCATGACACAAGCCCGGAACAGTCTGATTCTTAAAAAGGACAAAGATCCAAGTGAGTGTAAGAGTTACAATCCAATTTCTCTGATCCAGCTAGACGTAAAAATATTGTCAAAAATTCTGGCTAATCGCTTAAGTAAAGTTATGACATATCTATACATACAAATCAGGTGGGGTTTATTCAGGGTCGCAGCTCTTCTGATAAAATTAAGTTTCATCAATATTATGAGGTCAGTGGTGAATGATCAGACTCCGGTCGCGCCATCTCACTTGACGCAGAAAATGCGTTCAATATGGTAGAATGGTATTATCTTTTTAAGATTTTGGAAATATATGGGATCAGGAATACTATTATTGGATGGATTAAGTTACTTTATAGACACCTGGTAGCGGCAGTACACAAATATTGATTAATTTCAGTTTTTTTACTCTGGATAGGGGCACCTGGCAGGGTTGCCCTCTTTACCTATTATTATTCTGTCTTGCCTTGGAACCATTAGCAGCCACAATAAGATAAGAGGATGCTTTTCCAGGGGTAATGGCAGGAGGTGTGGCGCATAAGCTTCTGCTTTACACAGATGATATTTTATTATATATCTCTGACCCTTCTAGATCTATGCCTTGTCTCCACATAATTATTAATAGATTTTCTAAGTTCTCGGGATACAGAGTTAATTGGTCTAAATCCGGAGCTTTGGCTCTGACAGCATACTGCCCGATAACAGCTTTTCAGCCGGGTGCATTTCAGTGGTCCAAACAGGGCATTAAGTATTTGGGTATTTTATTCCCAGTAAATTTGTGTGATTTAGTTAGAGTAAATTTTTCGTGCGATGTGGGCAGGTGGGCTTCATTACATTTATCGATGATTGGGAAGGTTAATGTTATTAAAATTAATTGTATTCCAAAATTCTACTACTTGCTACAGCCGCTCTATATAGATGTCCACCTCTCTTCTTTTAAGCAATTTGATAGCATAGCAAAGTCCTTCATTTGGAATGTGCCATGTCCCAGATTACATTTCAGTAAATTGCATAGGCCGATTGATAAAGGTAGGCTAGGCCTACCCAATATTTTTTTATTATTATGCATTCGGTCCAGGAATCAAATGCCCTGCCGATGTTCACTCTAGTTTTCGCTCGACCACCATCACGTTCCCGCTTAACCAGACCGGATTTAGTTGATACATTATTTATAATTTTTTTTTGGCTTAATCAGAGTTTGTGTAGGAGTCGCTGTTGTGCTGGGAGCCGACGTTTACTGGATTCCATCTCTAAGATAACATAACATTACCTAGTGTTGCAGAATGTCTGTTGTCACTGTTGATTATCAGAAGAGAAGCTATTACTGAGACAAGGCTCTCTGGAACATGCATAAACGTCACATACTTTGGATTTTCCCGGCAAAACCGACCCGCTCCCTTGGCATGAAAATCAGTCTACAGGCTTTAATAGGCAACCTCAAAAAAAAATTATATAGTTTTTTTTTTTATATTACATGAAATTTGTTACATACTGCACCTTTAATGCATTATTTGTTGTCTTTGGACATGTGCTTAATTAAATCATAAACCTTTCCTATTCCACTCTGAATCGGTTTTAGGAAGAGCCTGTCATGCCAAACTGGAATAAAAGGCTTTTTTACTTCAATCAGTGAAGCAACCAAATATTTTTCCTTGTTTTGTTTGGTGGACAAGTGTGTGCAGTGTGTAGATATGAAATGTTATTCTCTGGTTTGGCATGAATCCAACTTGACAGTTGTTTAAAATCTTTTGATTTGGAGATATTGTACTAATGTGTCATTCATTTTACAACAGAATAGTTTGCCAAGATTGCTGCTCATTGATATGCCCCTGTAGTTTTTTGGGTTAAATGTGTCACCTTGTTTGAAGATTGGGGTGATTTAATTTTCTTTCCAGTTCTCAGGAAAGATTTTAAGAGCAAATTGAATAATTTGAGTATGGCCTCATTCAGTTTGGGCTTGCCATGTTTCAACATCTCATTGCAAATTCCGCAAAAATGTTTATTTTTTAATGATTTTATATTTTCCCCGTTCCTTTAGTGATATGGGGTGTCCAAATTATTTAATTGACCCTTTATTGTGTATTCTGGTTGATGTAGTTGGCAGGTCATATTTTTTTGGGGTGAGGATTAGTTCACTTTGTGTATAAAGGTTTCCAAAATGTTCTGTCCAGGTTTTTGGGTCACAGATGTGAATTTGTTATTCTTTTTTGGAATTATTAATATTGTTCCACAATTCCCAGAATACATTTTGACCAGCTGTTTCATCAACAGGATCCTGTAGGGGGCCTGGGAGTATGCCCATCCAGTCTACATGTGTTTTGTGGATCTGGAGAAGGCATATGACCGGGTCCCCCAGGAGATACTGTGGGAGGAGCTGCAGTAGTACAGGGTGGGGGGGTCCCTTCTAGGGTGATCCAATCCCTGTACGTCCAAAGCGAGAGCTGTGAGGCAAATCGGCACAAAGTCTAGTTCGTTCCATGTGGGGGTTGGTCTCTGCCAGGGCTGCGTTTTATCACATTCCTGTTTGTGATATTCATGGACAGGATATCGAGGCGTAGTCGGGGTGGGGAAGTGGTGCGGTTCAGTGGGCTGGGGATCTCATTGCTGCTTTTTGCAGATGATGTCGTCTTCATGTCATCATCGTTCCATGACCTTCAGCTCTCACTGGATCGCTTGGCAGTCGAGTGTGAAGCGGCTGGGATGAGGATTAGCACCTCTAAATCTGAGGCCATGGTTCTCAGCAGGAAACCGATGGAGTGCGTACTCCGGATAGGGAAGGAGGTATTGCCCGAAGTGAAGGAGTTCAAGTACCTCAGGTTCTTGTTCATGAGTGAGGGGACAATGGAGTGGGAGGTTGGCCGGAGAATCGGGGCAGCGGGGGCGGAATTGCACTCGCTCTATTGCACCATTGTCATGAAAAGAGAGCTGAGCCGGAAAGCAAAGCTCTCGATCTACCGATCAATTTTCATTCCTACTCTCACTTATAGTCATGAAGGCTGAGTCATGACCAAAAGAACTAGGTCGCGAGTACAAACGGCTAAAATGGGTTTCCTCAGAAGGGTGGCGGGCTTCTCCCTTAGCTCTTTCCCCGCCAAACACGGAATTTTCCGTGTTTTATGAAAAAACGCTTCCCCGCCAAACACAGAATTTTCCGGGTTTCCGTGTTTTAGGTGTTATACGGTAAGGAAGACCCCTCTGCATGTTTTGAAAGAGTACGCAACTCTTTGATCAAAGAAACAGACTGCGATCGTCTCAAACTTGAAGAAGTGGAGTATTGAGAAGTTCAAAATATCAGACATAAACATGCCTTTTTATCAGCTTTTTGTCTGAAATGTTGTTTTTTGACAAAACTGACCTCTGTTCAAGTCGCAATAAAAAAAGAACAAATGAAGATAAAATAAAATCGTTTTTTTTGCTTAAAAGCAGAGGCTCAGATCTTTATTGTGATATATAGCATCTTCATATATTCATGGAAGAAAATATTCTGCGGGCCATTAAAGTTTAGCGAAAATCGTCAAAAACCCTGGCGGTGGCTGGCAACTTTTTTTAAAAAACGCTGGCGGGGAAAGAGTTAGAGATAGGGTGAGGTGCTCAGTCATCCGTGAGGAGCTTGGAGTAGAGCCGCTGCTCCTTGCGTCGAAAGGAGCCAGTTGAGGTGGTTTGGGCATCTGGTAAGGATGCCCCCTGGGTGCCTCCCTAGGGAGGTATTTCAGGCACGTCCAGCTGGGAGGAGGCCTCGGGGAAGACCCAGGACTAGGTGGAGAGAATACATCTCCACACTGACCTGGGAATGCCTCTGGGTCCCCCAGTCAGAGCTGGTTAATGTTGCTCGGGATAGGGAAGTTTGGGGCCCCCTGCTGGAGCTGCTGCCCCTGTGACCAGATTTCAGATAAGCGGTTGAAGATGGATGGATGGATTTTTCATCAATATTTTTGAGCTTTGTTGTCATATGTTCAGCTGTTTTGCTTTTTATCAGTGAATTGTACTTTTTAAGAATTTGTTGATAGGTGGAACGTGTTTTTGGTTTGAGGGGTATCTGTGTTGTTTATATGAAAACAATCGTAGTTATTTTCTTGACATTTTACATTCTTTGTCAAACCAGTGAGTTTTTCAATGATTTGCTGGCAGTTGTGAAAAATATTTTATTTAATTGTTTTGTTGCCATATTTATGCCTTTCTCATCTTCTCCAAATGTGGTGAAGAGAAACACACCTATTATGTTCTTAACCTGAGTGCTGTGGATATCAGCTTCATACTGGACTGGACTTGTCATGTCTCGTCCTGTCCAGTCATTATATGTTTTGTTCTTGTTCATTCCTGCTACTCTTTCGCCATCTGCTGGCCCTCTCTGGTTACTTCTCCCCCTTCCTCTCATTCTCCAGCTGCTTCTCATCTCCCCTTAATTCTCCGTCAATTCCCTTCCCACCTGTTCCCATTTTCCCACTGATTAGATCTCTACTTCTTTCCCTGCTTTCGCTGCTTTCGTTGTCTGAGTCTCACTTGAGTTTCACACGTTGAAACAAACTGTTGTCTACTTGTCGCTGTCCAGTCCTGTCCTATTGGCATCCGCCTCTCTACGCTCTGTTTCCCGTTAACTACCTGGATATTTGTGTTCTGTTCAGTTCGCCCCGCGCTGCCAGAAGTCTGGTCCCCACGGTCTCGCCTCGATCCCTGTCTACCCCAGGGGGGTCCTCACTTACCTTTACAACAGAAGACTCAGACCAGTAATGGACCCAGCGTTCCCGAATCCTCTTCAGCCAGCCGTCGAGCTCCAAGGGGCGATGTTAGGCAGACACGAGGGGGAGTTATCTGCTGCGCGACATGCCATCGAGGCCCTGGCTGCTCAAGTCTCCGACCTCACTGGACAGATTCATGCTCTTCGCCTCGATCCTCCGGCTGCCTCCAGGGCTTCTGGGCCTCCTGAACCCAAGATCAACAACCCGCCTTGCTATGCTGGTGAGCCCATGGAGTGCCGTGCGTTTCTCACCCAATGCGATGTTGTTTTCTGTCTCCAGCCCACCACTTACTCCCTGAGCAGGGCTCGCGTCGCATACGTGTTATCCCTTCTCTCTGGACGGGCTCGTGAATGGGGTACGACCATCTAGGAGGCGGAGGCTGACTGTATTAACCATTATCAGGACTATAAGGAGGAGATGATACGGGGTTTTGACCGCTCCGTGTTTGGTGAAGAGGCCTCCCGAGTCCTGTCCTCGCTTTGTCAGGGTAAGCGGTCCATCACGGATTACTCCATTGAATTTCGGACTCTTGCTGCCTCCTGCGACTGGAACGAGCCGGCGCTACTCGCCCGCTTTCTGGAGGGTCTCAGCGCGGAGGTCAAGAATGAGATTCTCTCCCGTGAATTTCCCTCCCGAGTGGATTCCGCGATTGAACTCGGCATCCGCATCGAGAAGCGAATCGACCTTCATCGTCGAGTCCGTAGGGCTGATTCCGCTCTTCCCTTTGCCCCCCTCTCCACTGCACTACCATCCTCCTCCTCCACCGTGTTTTCGGAGCCCATGCAACTAGGAGGCATCCGCATCTCGGCTAAGGAGAAGGAGCGAAGAATCAACCACCGCCTCTGTCTCTACTGCGGCGCTGCTACTCATCTCGTCACATCCTGTTCGGTAAAAGCCAGAGCTCACCAGTGAAGGGAGAGTGACTGGTGAGCGCAACAACCCTGGCCTCTCCTTCAAGGTCCTGTTCCACATTCCCCATCCATCTCCGCTGGACCGGCTTTTCCGCCACCTGCAAAGCTTTGAAAAGCTTCCCTTCCTCCGCATCGCTCATATGATTGTAAGACTTTACACGCTGTCGGTCCCCGAGCGACAAGCTCTTGAAGATTACTTATCTACTGCGCTCGACGCCGGTACCATTGTTCCCTCCTCTTCTCCCGCCGGGGCGGGATTCTTTTTTGTTAAGAAGAAGGATGGTTCTCTGCGCCCATACATTGATTATCGAGGGCTGAGTGACATTACAGTGAAGAACCGTTACCCGCTTCCGCTTATGTCTTCAGCTTTCGAGATCTTGCAGGGGCCAAGTTTTTTACCAAATTGGATCTGCGTAACGCTTACCATCTCGTACGCATTAGGGAGGGGGACGAGTGGAAGACGGCGTTTAACACCCCGTTAGGGCACTTTGAATATCGGGTCCTTCCATTCGGCCTTGTTAACGCCCCAGCTGTCTTTCAGGTGCTTATCAACGACGTCCTAAGGGACATGCTGAACATTTTTGTTTTCGTTTATCTTGACGATATTTAGATTTTTTCGCCGTCACTCCAGATTCATGTCTTGCATGTTCGCCATGTCCTTCAACGTTTATTAGAGAATCGTCTCTACGTTAAGGCAGAGAAGTGCACCTTCCATGCCCCTTCCGTAGTTTTTCTTGGTTCTGTCATTTCCGCTGAGTGTATTAGGATGGATTCCGCCAAGGTCCAAGCCGTTATAGACTGGCCCGCACCTAAGTCACACGTCGAGTTACAGCATTTCCTCGGCTTCGCTAATTTTTATCGGCGCTTTATCCGCAATTTCAGTCAGGTGGCTTCCCCCTGACTGCCCTCACGTCCGTCAAGACGCGCTTTAGCTGGTCCGTTTCCGCCCAGAGGGCTTTTGACCTCCTCAAGAGCCGCTTTACGTCCGCGCCCATCTTAGTCACCCCTGATTTGTCTAGACAGTTCATCGTCGAGGTTGACGCGTCCGAAGTTGGCGTAGGAGCCATCCTTTCTCAGCGCTCCCCCTCTGACAACAAGGTCCACCCTTGCGCTTTCTTCTCTCATCACCTGTCACCGTCCGAGCGTAATTACGATGTGGGGAACCGAGAGCTGCCCGCCATCCGCCTAGCTCTAGGCGAATGGCGACAGTGGTTGGAGGGGGCGTCCGTTCCGTTTATCGTTTGGACGGACCATAGAAACCTAGAGTACATTCGCTCCGCCAAACGACTTAATGCGCGCCAGGCTCGCTGGGCTCTGTTTTTTACTCGATTCGAATTTGTGATCTCCTATCGCCCGGGCTCTAAAAACATCAAGCCTGATGCCCTATCGCGCCTCTTTTCTTCTGCGGTCCCCGCGGACTCTGAGGAAATCCTCCCGAAGGGTTGTGTCGTTGGGGCGACGGTCTGGGGAATCGAGAGACAAGTTAAACAGGCGCTCGTTAGCACTCCTTCGCCGCACAACTGTCCCAGACATCTCCTTTTCGTTCCCACCCCCACCCGCCTGGCCGTTCTTCAGTGGGCCCACTCGGCCAAGTTGGCAGGCCACCCCGGCGTTCAGGGCACGCTCGCTTCCATTCGCCAGCGCTTTTGGTGGCCCCCTCGAGAACGTGATATGCGTCGTTTCGTGGCGGCTTGTTCCGTCTGCGCACAGACTAAGTCCGGTAACTCCCCCCCTGCCGGCCTCCTCAGACCACTTCCTAACCCTTCGCGACCGTGGTCCCATATTGCCCTAGACTTCATCACCAGTCTTCCTTCGTCGGCAGGTAAAACAGTAATTCTCACGGTTATCGATCGTTTCTCCAATCGGCCAATTTTATTCCCCTCGCTAAGCTCCCCTCCGCCAAGGAGACGGCGCAGATTTTCATCGAAAATGTTTTCAGAATTCATGGCCTTCCCTCCGACATCGTTTCGGACAGGGGTCCGCAGTTCACGTCTCAGTTTTGGAGGGAATTTTGTCGTTTGATCGGGGCTTCCGTCAGTCTCTCGTCCGGCTTCCACCCTCAGTCTAACGGTCAAGCCGAACGGGCCAGTCAGACTGTTGGTTGCATCTTGCGCAGTCTCTCCTTCCGTAACCCCGCGTCCTGGGCTGAGCACCTTCCCTGGGCCGAATATGCCCATAACTCCCTTCGTCCGCCACCGCTCTGTCCCCCTTTCAGTGTAGCCTTGGATACCAACCCCCGCTGTTCGCGTCGCAGCTCACCGACTCCAACGTTCCCTCCGCCCAAGCTTTCGTCCAATGCTGTGAACGCACCTGGAGGGGTGTCAGGTCAGTCCTGTGCCGTTTTAGGGCCCAGACTGTTAATGCTGCTAACAAACGTAGAACCAAGAGTCCCAGATATTGTCGCGGCCAAAGGGTGTGGCTCTCCACCCTCAACCTCCCCCTTAAGTCCGCCTCTCGTAAATTGACCCCGCGCTTCATCGGTCCGTTCCGTATTTCTCAGGTCGTTAGTCCCGTTGCGGTGCGACTTCTTCCCCGCTATCTTCGCCGTGTTCACCCGGTTTTCCACGTCTCTTGTGTCAAGCCCACTGTTCGCGCTCCCACTCGCCCCTCTTCCCCCCCGTTCGCGTTGAAGGCGCGCCCATCTACAGGGTCCGCAAGATTCTAGACATGCGTCCCCGGGGTCGTGGTCATCAGTTTCTGGTAGATTGGGAGGGATACGGTCCCGAGGAGAGAAGTTGGGTTCCCTCTCGGGACGTGCTGGACCGTTCGCTGATTGATGATTTCCTCCGGAACCGCCAGGTTTCCTCCTCGGGAGCGCCAGGAGACGCTCGTTGGGGGGATTACTGTCATGTCTCGTCCTGTCCAGTCATTATATGTTTTGTTCTTGTTCTTTCCTGCTACTCTTTCGCCATCTGCTGGCCCTCTCTGGTTACTTCTCCCCCTTCCTCTCGTTCTCCAGCTGCTTCTCATCTCCCCTTAATTCTCCGTCAATTCCCTTCCCACCTGTTCCCATTTTCCCGCTGATTAGATCTCTACCTCTTTCCCTGCTTTCGCTGCTTTCGTTGTCTGAGTCTCACTTGAGTTTCACACGTTGAAACAAACTGTTGTCTACTTGTCGCTGTCCAGTCCTGTCCTATTGGCATCCGCCTCTCTACACTCTGTTCCCCGTTAACTACCTGGATATTTGTGTTCTGTTCAGTTCGCCCCGCGCTGCCAGAAGTCTGGTCCCCACGGTCTCGCCTCGATCCCTGTCTACCCCAGGGGAGTCTACAGCCTGACGGCGCAACACTGCAACCCCCGGCTGCTGCCTAAGGGACACTCGCTAAGAGCTCGGAAGAAGCTTCTTTCATTCATCACCCACTCTGCGGGTTGTTTGTGTTTAAACCTTTGCCTCTCTAGGAGAAGATTTTGTGTTCATTTTGTATTGCTAAGAACTTTCATTAAAGAACAACATTTCTGTTACATCGCTCTTGGGTCCTCACTTACCTTCACAACAGGACTATCTTTTCTCCAGAAGAATCTGGTTGGGAGAGTATACAGTTTAGACTTCTGATCTGAAGATGGTAGAAGACTGTCTGACTTGTTCAGACTAATGACAATGTGACAGCGGTCTGAGAAATGTAGCTCTGGCATCACTGTGAAGAAATGTATCTTGTTTTGGTCTAGACCTGTGATTGTATAGTCCCCTTTGCATCTGCCAAGAGATTTTTTTGTTAATCATGTCATCATAGCTTAGATGTGGTTTAGTAGGACGTTTGTTTTGATGTATATTTGTATTATTAATAATAAAGTTATCACCAAATGAAGATGTTGTTGTGTTGTCTCTTCTGTTCTCTGTTGGATGTTGTTGTGGTCTGTGGATATCTCTGTCTGGTGCTGATGTTTTTTCTGAGTTCTGAGAAGTTTGAGAGACCTGAGAAACTTGCGGGGTTGCAGGGGATGGGATGGTGTGTGTTTGTTTTTTGACACACTGCTGGTGTTGTGTTGTTTTTCTGATGTGTTCAGGAGAAGAGGTGTTGAGTGTTTCTGTGCTGTACACTGTTGCTGTTGTTCTGTGGTTGTGATGTGTTCGGGTTTGTATGTACTGTAGCTGTTGTCTCATGTATCCAGTTTCTCCAGCATATTGCTGTGTTGATCTTTCTTGATCAGCTCCTCTTTCACCCTCCTCAGCTCCTCTCATAGCTCATGGTTGTTCTTCTCTAGCTGTCTGACAGCAGAGCAGAGCTGTTGAAGTTATTGTGTGCTGAGGTGGCTGGTCTGGTTTTGGAGCTGGCAGAGGTTGTTGGTAGTTTCCTCTATAAAGAGGATGTAGTCCTGCTCCAGCTCAGCGATGTTGTCTCTCAAGACCTTGATCTGACAGGGTGCTCAAACTGTGGTCAGAGATTGTTGTCTGTTATGGTGTAGGACTCTACATGGCTCTTTACCTCAGGATCTTTCTTAAACTTCTGAACCTCCATTTTAAAGTTCGTGAAACTCTTTTGGAATTAATCATGGCTGGGTTCTGACCCCTGGACCATGACTGTACCATTGTGATGCAAATGTACAGTCAGCTTTATACCTTTGTCTACCTTTACTGATGCCACCTTTCTGCTGCAGTTCATGGGAGTGCAGAGAGTGCTATGCCAGCCTGATGGCTGATCAGTGAAGAAGTACTCTGTTAGATTACATTGTACTCTGTTGGATTCTGGTCCACTGTAGTCAGACAGCAGCGTCTCTGGATTCTCTCTTAGGATCATCTCTTTCATCTTTTTCTTATCTTTGTTTGATTTAACTTCTGCAGGATATGTTATCTCCAGCTCCTCTTTATTTTTGAAAAATTCGAATGCCTTAGGCCGGCCCAATCTGTGATCAAAAGTTTTAAATGCCATGGAATGTTAGGCTGAATATCAGTTAGCTTGATGTTTAAGTTCTATGTAATTATTTTATGTGATCTTTAAGTTTCTTAGAAGTCTTGCCTTAAAAAAAATCTTCTGACTCTTTTGTTCTTTAGTTTAGTTTTGAGTCATAAAATCATACATTCTCTGGCAAAAATGTAAGTTACAACAGGAGCTGATATGTTTTGCTGCCAACTGCCATCAAAGCTCTCTCTCTCTCTCTCTCTCTCTCTCTCTCTCTCTCTCTCTCTCTCTCTCTCTCTCTCTCTCTCTATATATATATATATTGTAATGCATTCTTATTTTATTACAGTTTCTCTTTGAGTCACCACCCATGTTTGATAAAGCTGTTTCTTCCCTCCCAGTACAGTGAGGGATCAGGAACAGAGAGCAGGAGGATTATAACCCTTTGACAGATGATGAAAAAGCTGATGTGTGTTACCGAGTCGTAAAGAGCTAGTGAGTGCAGCTGGAGTCTGTTTGAGCCGTTTCCAGGGTCAGGATGGGTCCATGTTTTAGACAGGAGTCGAGAACAGAGGAAGGAGCAAAGGTTTGAGGATACTGTCATGATATGGGCCATCAAATCTACAGAATAACAGTGCCAGATGTGATTTCCTGATACTTATCAGAATACATTTTCCTTAAATGCACAAACATTTTTTTGTCTGTTGGTAATTCAAGAACTGTTTAGAAACCTATTTGTTCAGTTCATGACTGTGTGTGTGTGTGTGTGTGTGTGTGTGTGTGTGTGTGTGTGTGTGTGTGTGTGTGTGTGTGTGTGTGTGTGTGTGTGTGTGTGTGTGTGGTGTTAGGGGAAGTAAAAACCAATTTCATAATCCATGTGTCTGCAGCAAGAGCAAGATGAATAAAGAGACCAATATTCATTCAATAGTTAACTAATACTACTAGAAGTAATAATAATAATGATAATAGACAAATAAACAATGGTATACAAAATAATAAACAATAGTAAAATTGCAGGCTGTTTATGTTTGTCAAGTAACATAGCAACTAACTGTAATATAGATATTAAAGTTAGAATGATTTATCCTGCATATAACAGGATAATTATCATTATTTAACATTATTTCGAAAGGCTCTCAATTTAACGTGTTAATTTAGTGCAATTGTACTTTGAACAATTGAAAATGTACTTTGCACAGATTCTGTAATAAGGAATTTTCCTACCATACCGAAAAGCCTAAGTAAACTCATTCCCTCAACTGATTGGTGTAAATGTGTAGGTTACTGTCATAACCCCGTTCCCTGATGGAGGGAACGAGACGTTGTGTCGGTGAAGTGACACTAGGGGTCTCTTGAGCGCCTCAGTTGCCTCTGAGGCCAATGAGAATTGGCAAACAGGATTTGCATGTCCCTCCCCCAGACATGCGGGTATAAAAGGATGGAATGGTGCATCTGTTTAGTCAGGTTTTGCACTGAGGAGCCGAGAATACGGTGTTGTGGCAAGAGGGACACAACGTCTTGTTCCCTCCATCAGGGAACGGGGGTTACGACAGTAACCTAGACATTCCCCTTCTGTCACTCACTCTACTTTGTGACGGTGAAGTGACACTAGCGGTCCCTATCCAATAACACCATGACACTGAACCGTGTTACCTGAACTGCTGGTGCGGGTGCAAGCAAGCTGTTGCGTGCCAAAGGAGCAGCCCACGCCAGGCTGCACGTAACCTTCCCCAACGCCCCATAAAAATGTCATACACTTTTTAGGTTTCCGGCCTCTCTATTCGCGGGGATGTGGGAGGTAGGGGAATAAAGCGATGTGCCAATCAAGGGAGCAGGCCGCGCCAGCCGCAGCCTTTTCTCGCTCTATGTTCACCATAGGGCGGTTAGAAGCGGCTGGGGCCATCTAACGCTATAACATGCATCAGGGAAGGTGTTCTTTTCCAACTCCTATTCTTTCAGGTGGAAAAGACCCCATGGAGACCACATCCTGCCCAGGCTGGGGAGGTCACATGTGGCAAATACATCACATGGTCACTTACGAGTCACACATGGATGTGGCGCGGTGGTAGGTCCTACCTGGTGAGGGAGGAGCTCTACAAACTCAGCAGCCGGGGACAGAGGGAGTTGCCCAAGGGAGACGCGGGTCCACCGACAGTGGGACAGTACCACGAAAAATGCAACTCAGGGGGTAATCTTGATGACGATACCTGTGAAGCACCTATTCCAGTACAGAGTAATTAGTACCCGTAGTGGGTCTGGTCGGGATATGAGTGGACACCTGCTGCAGAGGGACTCCTGTCCGCAGAAAGCAGAGGTCTGTCCAGGGGTTGAGTAATTGATGGCAGAGAGGGGTGAAAAACACACAGTATGTGCCGTGGTGCCATGCCCATCTCAGGATCAGTGCTGTAGCAGTATCATTTGCATCAACCGAGCGGCGCAATCGCCGCCGAGGATGCCATATGCCCCAGGAGCAAAAGACTCAAAGCACTTACCTCCCTCCACATACCTGACAGGGGGCGGGTTGGTGACGGAGGCGGTACTGTGGAGACTTGTACCCGTGGGCCGCTCCGCTGTCGAGGGTAGTGAGACTTCGTCAGCTTGTCATGCACTTCCGGGAAGAAGGGGACCGGGGGGTGGCTGTGAGCGGCACCCTGACCTATGGAACCAAATCATCTAGCCGCTAGGGTTGAGGGAAGGACGGAGGGTTTCAGTCCAGCCCCATGCCCGAAGGTGGCCGCACAGTCGGGTAATCAGCGTCAGACGCCGCGACCCTCTCCGGTTCAGCGGTGACGTAATCATCCAGCCCGGGGGGTCCAAAAGAGACATCAGACTGGCCATGGGGCGAGCTGGTCTCATCTCGGACCCGGACAGAAGCAAAGGAGCGTGCTGGGGGCAAGTGGTTCGTGGGGTTTTACCCGCAAAGCTGTGCCCGCTGAGCTCCCCAAATCGCATCCATCTCCGTCCGGGTCGACCTCCATCCCTAGGGGGCGGCTGGAGTGGCATTTCCTTTCAGAAAGGAAAGCCGTGACCGCAACATTGACATGGTCAAGTTCTCGCAGTGAAAACAAGAACCATCCTCAAACGCTGCCTATGACCGTCAGAGGCCAAGAGATATCTGCCGCATCCAGGAACTACACACAGGCAGACAGGCATCTTCAAAAAGACGCATCTTTAAAAAGATGTTCAATGCCAAATTACACTCTTTTAGAAGCGCTGTTGAAGCAAACGGCTCTGCAGAGAAGAGAAAGCCACTGGTATCGTGCCATAAGTTCCAACAGCTCTGTAGAGGTTTGAGTGAAACAGTCGTGAACACCAGCTCACTGGACACACAACCACTCGGCTCCGAAGAATAAATCTGACTAAATAGATGCACAATTCCCTCCTTTTATACACGTATGTCCGGGGGAGGGTGTGCAAATTCTGTTTGCCAATTCTCATTGGCCTTTTCTCGAAGCTCAGACGCAACTGAGGCTCTCAAGAGAGACACCTAGTGTCACTTCACGGATACAATGTCGAGTGAGTGACAGAAGGGGAACTCATTACCTCAATTGATTTGAGAAATGGCATCTCCAAAACTTATACAATTAAGTTAAATTAACTTAACTGAATATAACTAAACAAACAAACAAACAAACAAAAAGACACATCCTCTCACTTTCAACTGCTTTTATTGTCAGCAAAATAAACATAAAAAGATTCAACAACTAAGACATAACCTGAACAAGTTTCACAGACATGTGACTGACAGAAATGGAATAATGTGTCCCTGAACAAAGGAGGGGTTAAAATAAATAGTAACAGTCAGTATCTGGTGTGGCCACAAGTCCAACTATCACCCCTGGTGAGACAAAACCGAGACTCGTCAATGAAGATCACTTTTTGCCAGTCCTGTCTGGTCCAGCGAAGGTGGGTTTGTGCCCATAGGCGATGTTGTTGTGATGTCTGGTAAGGACCTGCCTTACAACAAGCCTACAAGCCCTCAGTCCAGCCTCTCTCAGCCGATTGCGGACAGTCCGAGCACTGATGGAGGTATTGTGCGTTCCTGGTGTAACTCGGCAGTTGTTGTTGCCATCCTGTACCTGTACCGCAGGTGTGATATTTGGATTTACTGATCCTGTGAAGGTGTTGTTACACGCAGTTTGCCACAAGGACGATAAGCTGTCCTTCCTGTCTCCCTGTAGTGCTGTCTTAGGCGTCTCACAGTACGGACATTGCAATTTATTGCGCTGGCCAAATCTGCAGTCCTCATGCCTCCATGCAACATGCCTAAGGCATGTTCATGCAAATGAGCAGGGACTCTGGGCATCTTTCTTTTGGTGTTTTTCAGAGTCAGTAGAAAGGTTTCTTTAGTGTCCTAGGTTTTTATAACTGTGACCTTAATTACCTACCGTAAGCTATTAGTATGTTAGTATGTGTAAGCTGTTAGTGTCTTAACGACCGTTCCACAGGTGCATGTTCATTAATTGTTTATGGTTCATTGAACAAGCATGGAAAACTTCTCGGGTTATGACTATAACCCTTGTTCCCTGAGAAGGGAACGAGACACTGCGTCGTTGAAAACGACTCTTTGGGGAACGCTCCTTAGCGTGCGCCTCTGAAGTATGAATGAAACTATTCCAATCTTGATTGGTGTTGCGTCATGACGTAACATGTGACGGCATAACCGGATGCATAAAAGTGACGCCGCACACACACATTAGCCTAGCGATGAAGCAAGCCGCTGTCAGGCCTTGAGGGCGTGGCAGGACGACGCAGTGTCTCGTTCCCTTCTCAGGGAACAAGGGTTATAGTCATAACCCGAGACGCTCCTTCCGAGGGAACTCGCGACTGCGCCGTTGAAAACAACTCTTTGGGGAATGAATGCCCACTAGGCCACGCGACCGAAAAAGGCCTGCCCTAGGGTGAAACTGAACTCAGGCACTCAGCTAGGACGAGAGCACACGTGCGCCAGGCGTACTAGGGAGGTGCAGACTATAAAACCTGATGAAAGTGTGCGGGTTAGCCCAACCGGCTGCCTCACAGATCTCCTGGAGGGGTACTCCCGATAAGAGAGCCCTAGAGGACGCCATGCCTCTAGTTGAATGAGCCCTTATGGCCAAAGGTGAAGGCAAATTGCGTACCTTGTAGGCCGAGATAATAGCCTGAACAATCCAATTACTAATGGTTTGTTTCAAGGCAGGGAGCCCCTTCCTAGGTGACCCAAAACACACTAACAGTTGGTCCGACCTCCTCCAAGAAGAGGACCTCTCGAGGTAAACGCTCAAAGCTCTGACAGGGCAGAGCAAATGGAGCCTCTCTTCTTCTGCCAACACATGAGGTGGAGGATGAAATGCCTGCAGGACCGTAGACCGTGCCGTGTTAGACGGCACCTTAGGCACATAGCCAGGTCTCGGGTGCAAAATGGCTTTAACTCCGCCAGGAGCAAACTCCAAGCAAGCTGGTGTTACTGCCAGGGCTTGAAGATCTCCCACCCTCTTTAGAGAGGTAATAGCTAAGAGAAAAGCCATCTTGAACGTCAGGTCCTTGGGCGCAGCCGACTGAAGGGGTTCGAAGGGGGCCAGGGATAACCCTTCGAGAACCACCGCCAGGTCCCAGGCAGGAACCCTGGACCTGGTTGTCGGTCTCATCCTCCATGTACCACGGAGAAGACGAATGACCAGCTGGTGCCTCCCCAGAGGCCCATCACTCAGTGGTGCATGGAAAGCCGAAATGGCCGCCACGTACACCTTAAGTGTGGAAGGGAGAGACCACGAGAGAAACGATCTTGAAGAAACTCCAGAACTGAAGCCACCGGGCAGTTAACTGGATCTAATTCATGTTCTCTACACCAAGTGGAGAACACATTCCACTTGAGGCCATATAATCTCCTAGTAGACGGAGCCCTAGAGCTAAGTATGGTTTCAACCACCCCCGCTGATAGACCAGCATTTAGGTACTGAACCCCCTCAGGGGCCAGACCCACAGTTTCCACAGCTCTGGACGAGGGTGGAAGACTGTGCCCCCTGCCTGAGACAACAGATCCCTCCTCAGAGGAATCTGCCATGGCGGAGCTATCAGGAGTGAAATTATGTCTGAGAACCATACTCGGGCCGGCCACATCAGGGCAGCCAGAAGTAGACTGATGCCCTCTTGGCGGACCCATTCCAGGACTCCCGGGAGCAGAGCGATCGGGGGAAATGCATACAGGCGAAGCCTCGGCCAAGCCTGTACCATGGCGTCCAACCCCAGTGGGGCTGGATGTGAGAGGGAGAACCAAAGTGGACAGTGGGACGTCTCTCGAGACGCGAATAGATCCACTTCTGATGGTCCAAATTTGTCCCACATCAACTTCACCACCTCTGGATGAAGTCTCCATTCCCCGGGCCTCATCCCCTGCCTCGACAGGATGTCTGCTCCCTGATTCTGAACCCTTGAATATATATTGCTCTGATAGACAGTATTTTCCCTTGGGACCAAAGAATTATCTGATGCGCCAGTCTGCACAGAGGGCGCGATCTGAGTCCTCCTTGTCGGTTCAGATAAGCTACCACTGATGTATTGTCCGAACGTACTAGGACATGGTAACCTTTGATGTCTGGAAGGAAGCTCCTCAGAGCCCTGAACACAGCCCACATCTCTAGACAGTTTATGTGCCAAGAATGATGATGGTTCTGCCACAGACCCCTGGCAAAGCGGCCGTCCATGACCGCGCCCCAGCCAGTGAGGGAGGCGTCTGTCGAAACGGTTTTCCGGCGACATGACGCTCCCAACACTGGCCCTTGGGACAGGAACCAAGGTTTCTTCCATATTAGCAGAGAACGAAGGCACCTGCGTGTTACTCTGATTATACGAAATGGATTCCCCTTGGGGGAAAACCCCTTGGCTTTCAGCCACCACTGGAGGGGCCTCATGTGTAGAAGGCCCAAAGGTACAATGTTGGATGCCGCTGCCATGAGGCCCAGCAGTCTTTGAAATTGCTTTACAGTGATGGCCTGGCCTAGCTTTAACCCGGCCACCATCGCCATAAGGGACTCGATACGTGCAGGAGACATGTGTGCCTGCATCGTAACCGAGTTCCACACAATGCCCAGAAACGTTGTGCACTGGGATGGTTGTAACACACTCTTTTTTGTGTTGAGTCTCAACCCCAAACTTCGAATGTGGCCAAGAACGACATCTCGATGCTGAACCGCCATTTCTCGAGACTGGGCCAGAATGAGCCAGTCGTCGATATAATTCAGTATACGGATGCCCTGAAGTCTCAGTGGAGCAAGAGCTGCATCCATACATTTGGTGAATGTCGGGGAGATAGTGCTAGGCCGAACGGAAGAACCCGATATTGGTAAGCTTCAGCCCAAAGCGAGCCTCAGGAACCTCCTGTGACATGGAAGGATGGATACATGAAAATAGGCGTCTTTTAGATCTATCGTGACAAACCAGTCCTCGGATCTGATCTGACTCACGATGACAGGAATAGTAAGCATTTTGAACCTGAACCTCCTCAGAGACCGGTTCAAAACTCTGAGATCTAAAATCGGCCTCAACCCCCATCCTTTTTGGAACTATAAAGTACCGGCTGTAAAAACCGGACTCCCTGTCTGAATGAGGAACACGTTCTATGGCCTCCTTCAGCAGCAGAGATTGCACTTCTTGTTCCATCACCTGAGCCTGCCCCGGAACCACTGTAGTCTGCACCACCCCAGAGAATTTGGGGGGGCGGTGCCCGAACTGCAGTCTGTACCCTGATTTTATTATATGCAGGACCCATGCAGATATGTTGGGAAGATGATTCCATGCCTCTACAAAATCTACTAAGGGAACCTGGTCTAGGGTGTTTTTCGCGCACTGTTCTCGACCTCCTGAAGCGGGATACCGGCAGGATTTGGTCGATACAGTTCTTGTGACCACAATTGATGTGTGTTTTTTATTTTTTGACGCGAACGGCACGGTGTGCGTTCGCTGGAAATTGGTGTGGCCCGAGCGTCAGAGACGGCGGAAACCGACACCCGATTTCCTGAGGGCTCTGCTGCGAGAACAACCTCAGTTGCTCTGCAGCGGGGGTTAGCCCTCCGAGGTTCTACCACCCCGGTTAGGACCTCTTCCCCGAAGCCCTCCTAGCCTTAAGGACATCCCTCAGGTCGGCCCCCTGGCTGGAGGGCTTCCGCTGGGAGCGTTTCCTCTGTTGCCAAGCTCCTGGAGGAGGGGCTGTAGAGGAAATGCTCTCCTTTTGCTCTGCGTGGTGCGAGGAGCTGACTGAAGGCTGGGGCTGATCTGTTTGCCCCACCCTACTTGATTTAGACTTGGATTTACGGGGGAGAAAACTGCTTGAACGCCGCAGATTGTTTCCTCGCCTCCTGAAACCTGTCGACGACCGATGTAACGGCGTCGCTGAACAGGCCAGAGGGCGAGAGCGGGGCATCAAGCAAAAAAGCTCTGTCTTTTTCTTTTATTCCCGACAAATTTAGCCACAGATGCCTCTCCGTGGTCACCATAGCTGCCATAGAGCGGCCAATAGCGCGGGCCGTCTCTTTAGTGGCCCGGAGAGACAGATCTGCGGCTCTGCGCAACTCCGCGATATCTTCGGAGTTGGCCCCTCCCCTCGTCTAAATCTTTCAGGAGATCGGCCTGGTACGCCTGCAAAATCGCCATTGAGTGCAGGCATGAACCAGCCCGACCTGCCGCCATGTAAGCCCTGCTTATTAATGCAGATGTATCTCTGCAGGGCTTACTAGGCAGCCCGGGTTTTAAGGGAAGATGCCGACTCAGGAGAGAGGTAACCGGCTAAAGCCTCCTCCACACCAGGCATCTTCCCATAGCCCATATCCCGTGCCCCTAAAACATAGCTGTAATCGACCACACTGGGGGTGGAGACACAGGACGAATGTGGTTTATCCCACGCTCTCGAGATCTCTTTGTGGAGATCGGGAAAAAACGGCAAACCCCGGCGCTGGGGTTGTGACGTGTGCTGCAGGAAACGCTCGTCTAATTTGCCTCCGACGTGCGTTCCCTGCTCATTTTGTGGACAGCTAATGTTAAGTCTGGCCACAGCACGCGTCACAACCTGAACCAGCTCCTCATAAGCCTGGCCGAAACCCGGCGTGCTTGGCTCACGGTCGTCCACATCAATGCTGAGCATTTCCACTTCCTCGGAAGCAGAGAGCTCGAGCATTGGGACCTGATCGTGGGCAGAAGAAGCCGCGACGCTGGCTTCTGCACCACTCACAGTAGGATCGGGATCCTCAAACGAAGAATGAGAAAGTGCCGGAGCAGTCTCATTCTCATCTGCAAGATCCCGCTGCGTCAACAGACGCGGGACCAGAACCGTGGGGAACGCGAGCCTGACCGTGCTCATCAAAGCACGCCAACCGGGAGCGCAGCACTCTCAGGGGTAGTGCTTCACAGCTTTCACAGGCAGATCCCTCGAGAGCTGCCTGTGCATGCTGCGCTCCCAAACAGTTCACACACAAATCGTGCGTGTCCCTACCCGTAATAAAACGGGGTGCACGCACTTCTTGAACTGTTCGGTGGCCATAATTCTTTTAAATAGGACAAACAACACCAAATAAGACAAACAATATACATAGAGCGCTTGCTGAAGAGCGAAAGCTAATGTGTGTGTGTGCCGGCGTCACTTTTATGCATCCGGTTATGCCGTCACATGTTACGTCATGACGCAACACCAATCAAGATTGGAATAGTTTCATTCATACTTCAGAGGCGCACGCTAAGGAGCGTTCCCCAAAGAGTCATTTTCAACGACGCAGTGCGAGTTCCCTCGGAAGGGAACATAATTTAAACCCTTTACAATAAAGATCTGTAAAGTTATTTGGACATTAAAATCTTATTTTTAAAATACAGTGTCCTGAAAAAGGGACGTTTCTTTTTTTGCTGAGTTTATATAAGTTGTGGTTACTAGATGCAAGTAGAATGAACTCAGTTTTGCTACTTAGTGATCACCCTAATGGGGACAACACGAAGCAACTATTTGCAACAAAACAGTATAAATAATCCAACAAAAGAGCTAAAACATCTAAGAATTCTTAATAATATGTTCAATTTGACCAATGAAACATAAACTATTCAAGAGCAAGGCATAGTGGGTATTCTCATAGTGAGTTAATAACACTTAAAATGTAACACTTAAAAAAGTCTTTTTTTTTAAAGATAAGTTCAATGAACTTATATATTTGAGTTATGAGCCAGAACTTGACATTTCAATGAATACATAATCAAGACAACTTGATATTTCCAGAAATTACAACTTTAGGGTTTACACTGCATTGGAGCAATTGAAGCTTGATGTAGCACCTTCATATTTTTGTGAATGTTAGTCAGCAGGGGCAGTCAGCCCAACTTCTGCTCTATAAGCAACAAATCACACTTTCCAAGAGCAAGCAGCACAAGACGAGGGACCCACACAGCAGGACGCATTCTTGCATTCAAATGCAGCATAAATGCAAGTGTAGGGTTTGTTTTTTTAAACCATGTTTAACTTGACTTATGGCTCAAAAAATGCAGAGGCACTATTATATTTATTTTTTTTATTTAACAGGGACCATACAGTCAAACTTAGTTACAATACAAAGCCTGTAACTGATGCGCAGCATATAGAGTTTATAGCTAATGCTAATTTTCAACTCCTGTCCACACGCACACACACACAGACCGACAGACTGACACACACACACACACACACACACACACACACACAGACACACAGACACACACACACACACACACACACACACACACACAGAAAAATAACAATAGTTAAAAATGGTTACAGTTTTGGTTTGCATTTAGCCACAACTTAATCCTGGAATCATGTGATGTATGTTTACTTTTTCAAGTCATATATGACCTTAATGTCAGATGGTAACGAATTCTAGAGTCTGCTGCTCTTAACAGAAACGGCTGTCTGTGCGAAGCTTGTCCTACAGTATGGCATTGTACAGTTATGATTTGTGCTGCTTCTGGTAACTCTTTTGCTGTTCTGTATTTGAATAAATTTACTAAGTGGCTCAGGTGCTAAATTATTAATACACTTGAAAATTAATTTTAAAAAACATAAATTACTGAAGCTTTCAAAGCTTAATATATTATATTTCTCGAGGATGTAACAGTGATGGTAACGGATTGGTTTCTTTTCCATAATTTTTATAGCTCGATTGTAAAGTGAACCAATGTGTTTTGTTGCAGACGGGGCTGCTTGCGCCCAAACTGTCATGCAGTATGAAATATGCGAAAAAACCATTGCATGCATGTACAGCAGGGCTGCCTGGTTTGGTATGTAATTTCTGATCAGTTTAAAACAGTTAAGATTCCTTTGTATTGTTTTCGAAATTTTCTTTATATGTTTAGCAAATTTAAGTTGAGGATCTATGACCAATCCAAGATATTTCAATTCTGTAACAGATAGAATTTTTCCATTTTGTAAGTTAATTTTAAATCTTTCACTAAGATCAAGTTTCTTAATAGAAAAACACATGGAGACTGTTTTTATAAAATTTAGCACCAACTGAGTTTGATTGAGCCACTGTCTAACATCAGCCATACATGCAGACAGTACAGACAATGAATAACAATGAGACACAATCTGAACAATGTAATATGCTCCAAAAGCATCTGATGTGTATTTACATTAAGTAGTGTCACGATACTTTCAAGGAAGGACCCAAACACAAGGAGGCTAAGATGGCCTTTTATTAAATAAACAAAACAGAATACAAAAAACATATCAAAACTCTCACAAGGGAGAGAAACAATCAAATTAATAACTAAACATCCAAATAACTGGAGACAGGAACAGCAAGACAATATGACTGACACATACAAAAATAAATAAAAAAAAAACAATGATGCACAAAAATCTACACGAGGGGAGCATAAATGTTATGATGCAGACGAGGGCAAACAAGGAGTGGGATCGAAATGCGGTTTTATTAGACAAAGTGCAAATAAACAGAAAGGAACAAAAGAAACTACCACGATGGGTAAACAGAAACTAAAACACGAACACATTCAAGGGCACACGAAACGGGAAAACACGGCTGAAATGAACACGGGAAGACAGGCAATGGAGAAAACATCGGAACAGGGAGACATCAAAACAGTTGAAACATCCATAACATTAACATGCAATGAAACAACGACCGACAAGGGAATGGAGGGACAAACAGGGTTTAAATACAGAAGGACAGGATGATACAAACGATAAACAGGTGCGAACAATAACACAATGTTGGAGACCGGGAACCATGGTGACAGTGACATGGAAAACACAGGGCAGACTACCAGGGAATCGTGACAGAGAAACATGGTGACGGTGACACGGAAAATACGGGGAAGACAACAGGGAATCGTGACAGAATCCCCCCTCAAAGGATCGGATTCCAGACGATCCTAAAAAAAAGACAAAAAATCCACAAAACAAGAAACAAAAACAAGAAACAAAATCGTCCAGGGAGTGGAGGGGGGCAGGCAGACCAAAGAGGGCACCAGGGGTAAAAAGACAGTCCAAGGGAGCACAAGGGGCAGACAGACAGTCCAAGGGGACACAAGGGGCAAACGGACAGTCCAAGAGAGCACAGAGGGCAAGAAGGCAGTCCAAGGGGGCACAGGGGGCAAGAAGGCAGGCTCGGGAGGTGGAGCCCTGGAAGGCTCGAGAGACTCGGGAGGCAGAGCCGTAGGAGACTCGGGAGGCGGAGCCCTGGGAGGCTCGAGAGACTCGGGAGGCGGAGCCATAGGAGGCTCGGGGGGCGGAGCCCTGAGAGGCTCGAGAGGCGGAGCCCTGGGAGGCTCGAGAGACTCCGGAGGCGGAGCCCTGGAAGGCTCGAGAGGCGGAGCCCTGGGAGGCTCGAGAGACTTGAGAGGTGGAGCCCTGGGAGGCTCGAGAGGCAGAGCCCCGGAAGGCTCGAGAGGCGGAGCCCTGGAAGGCTCGAGAGACTTGAGAGGCGGAGCCCTGGAAGGCTCGGGATGTGAAGCCCTGGAAGGCTCCCCGGAAGGCTCGTGAGGCGGAGCCCTGGAAGGCTCGAGAGGTGGAGCCCTGGGAGGCTCGAGAGGCAGAGCCCCGGAAGGCTCGAGAAACTGGAGAGGCAGAGCCCTGGAAGGCTCGGGAGATTTGAGAGGCGGAGCCCTGGGAGGCTCGGGAGGAGGAGCCCTGGAAGGCTCGAGAGGCGGAGCCCTTTAAGGCTAGAGAGACTTGAGAGGCGGAGCCCGGAAGGCTCGGGAGGCGGAGCCCTGGCTCTGGAGAGGGTCATGGCTACTGGCGCTGGCTCTTGGACGGTCATGGCTACTGGCGCTGGCTCTTGGACGGTCATGGCTACTGGCACTGGCTCAGGGACGGTCAAGGCTACAGGCGCTGGCTCAGGGACGGTCGAGGCTACAGGCGCTGGCTCAGGGATGGTCGAGGCTACAGGCGCTCTGACCGGGGCTGACGAGGGCTCAGGCTCGTTGACCGTGGCTGACGTGGGCGCATGCTCGCTCACCGTGGATGACGTGGGCGCAGGCTCGCTCACAGTGACAGGCGTGGGCGCAGGCTCGCTCACCGTGACAGGCGTGGGCTCTGGCTCGCAGACCGAGGCAGGCGTGCGCCGGGAGACGGAACCCCGTCTTCTCTTCCTCCTCCGGGAAGATGAAGTTGACCGTGCAGGCTCATTGACGGCGACAGGCATGGGGGTTGGCTCGCTGACAGGTGGGGCAGGCGTGATGGTAAGAGCCATGGGCGAGTGGATGGTCACCACTGCGGGAGGTGAGGTTGGGTCCTCCTCTGCCACGCCCACAGTGAGTGGCAAGCCGCTGACCAGCAAAGTCACAAAATCGTGGAGCTTCCAGCCGCGCGTCGCCGGTGGCAACAGCTCCTTGAGCGAATCGGTCAAATTAGCCCGGAAGAACACCACCATGGAGGAGCCTGGGAAGTCGGTAGCCCACTCTAGCTCCAGGAAGTCTCTAATGTGGTCCTCCACCGGGCGGCTTCCTTGCCTCAGGTTCAGGATGCGGCAGCTTGCCTGAAGAACCGCTGGATCCGTTGTGGTCGGTTGTTCTGTTATGATGCAGACGAGGGCAAACAAGGAGTGGGATTGAAATGCGGTTTTATTAGACAAAGTGCAAATAAACAGACAGGAACAAAAGAAACTACCATGATGGGTAAACAGAAACTAAAACACGAACACATTCAAGGGCACACGAAACGGGAAAACATGGCTGAAATGAACACGGGAAGACAGGCAACGGAGAAAACATCGGAACAGGGAGACATCAAAACAGTTGAAACATCCATAACATTAACATGCAATGAAACAACGACCGACAAGGGAATGGAGGGACAAACAGGGTTTAAATACAGAAGGACAGGATGATACAAACGATAAACAGGTGCGAACAATAACACAATGTTGGAGACCGGGAACCATGGTGACGGTGACATGGAAAACATGGGGCAGACTACCAGGGAATCGTGACAGAGAAACATGGTGACGGTGACATGGAAAACACGGGGCAGACAACAGGGAATCGTGACAATAAATAGGGAGAGGTAACAGGAGACAGGCGCCGCGGCTAAGTAAGCGGTAATGATCATAACATAGCAACTGGGGCTGGCATTTTCAATGTTGCACCTGCAAGACACAAGAGGAATGGTGAGAGACACATGGAAAACAAGCGGAACAGACAAACTGACAGATAGAAAGGGCACAGTCATGGCCAGACTGTCAAGTAGACCAACAAAAACTGATTGCCGACCGAACGCAAAAACATGTCAAGTCAAGTCAAGTCAAGTGGTTTTTAATTGTCACGTGAGTAACTGACAAATTGATAAACTCAGTTGTAAAATGGGTTGCTGTGAACTGCAGACCAATGATATGCTTATGCGCACTGATATAAAAATACACAATATACTGACTTCTAAAATAACTTTAAGTATATTGTCCAATCAATGCCTTTTGTTACAATAATGTATTTGAATTTTGTGAATTATTATATTTATTAAATGTTTTAATCATTTAATTATATTACATTATACAACTAATTTTAAAAACATGTATATTAAATGATCTTTATTTGGAGGTGTCTCAGCGAATATTTATAAATGTGATGTATTCATAAAGTGTGACACATTGGCTTTAAAATGGATTCAACCAATCAGTTACTTTGCAGCTATAATTAATTACATAACTCAATTCAATTCAAATAGATTTTTAATTGCACTTGTTATAGTACAAATTGTTGCAAACCAGCTTTACACACAACCAATTTACCAAATCAACTAATTCATAAATGTAAATGCATAAATGGAGAGTTGAGTACTTTTGTAAAGTTGACATTACAAAATGTCCTGCAGTGTGACATCCATCTAGAACTATTTTAAACAACATTTTGCTATTATTATTATAATTATTATAAAATATTATTATTTTATTATTATTATTATAACACATGCAGCTTTTATGATATCATTCTATTTTTATGTTTAAAAATGTATTACCGGACCATGTACAGGAACTACTTAAGTCAAATATTTGATTAAAAATAGTGAATAAATGGTGGCTAGTTTTAGTAATTAAAATCTACACCTTCACTTTTCCAATCATATACATTTTAACCAAAAACCTTGATGCTGATAAAAAAAGTGTCATGGATATGTAATGCATCCACTTCCCAAATAAATGTTCTCTCTCTTTAGAATTTTTTTTTCATTATGATTGCTTACAGAAAAGATTGGCTACAGTAATGGAATGGGGCAGATTAGGCCTACTGCTGATTCTTTTGGACATTAGAAAGTCACTAAACCCAGAGATTTGGGTTTAGCTTTTCAGTTTTCCCAGGTGACATAATAGATCTGTGTGTGTCCCGAGTTTATTACAATGTATATTGGAGCATGAAAGTGAACAGGACACAAATCTGTACTTCTAGAAATAGACTGCAGTCTATCTAACCAGAACCAAATAAAACTGTCTGTAGTCGAACTCTAAAACACTGAGCAAACCTTCTCCATTTGAAACCAACACTAGAGATGTTCTAACACGGTTGCCATTTTATCCTCCGTTTTGTCATTTCCTCAGAGGCTAAGGTTGGCCCTGGCTCTCCTAATCTTGCATCAGTTGCGATTTTAAGCGCCTGTCACCTCTCCTGTAACGGTCGACTGCCTGCACCTGATTGGCTGGAGGTACATTTATTTCACCCTGTCACAGCCAATCGCGCAACGGTGCGGCTCAGGGTTCTGTTTAGTTACAGTGACAAACATGCTGATTAGAGGCAGGACATGATGGATGGATGCAGGCCAAGGAGTTTTATCATCTCATAATGGACCTGATGTTGCACAGACACACTCACATAAAGACTGCCCTAAGGGGGTCACACACACACACACAAACACACACACACACACACACATACACCCACACACACACATACATGCAAACACATTCGAGGGGTCAGGCGTTAACAAACAAAGTGTCTCCTGCCAGACCACACTCCCTAATGAAACGGCCCTGCTTTAAGTCATATGCAGATACTTTATCATCATCATAATCATCATCATCATCTTTTTCATTACACATTTCCAGGCTTTGTCACTCCTTGTCACTTGACATGCAGAATGATAGAGTCCCATTTTGGGCTTGAAAAACAAAGCAAAGCATAGTGATGTGGACTGGAAGACCCCCTTGATTATGTCAACCCATAAGCAATATGTATTCACTCTGAACCACGCCGGCGATGGCGCTTTCCATCTGTGTAGTATCCAGTGTGTTTGTGCAAATTGCACAGTAAGAGTATGCTACCTACAAAGTGTGACAACTTGCATGAAGTCATGCCTGAGATTGGTCCAGTTTCAATCTGCCAGGACTCCTGTGCAGAACTCAAGGTTCCCCAAGCCTCTTATAATGAATTTTATCATGGTTTACCATTGTGTTGACCTTGTTCTCAGGCAGTGAACCACAAACACTTGACCATGGAAAATGCATTCAAAAGTTTCATTTTGGAATTTTTTTTTTGGAAGGAAATGTTACTGGTGCTTGCACATGCAAACCTTGCTGCCGTGATCCTAGGGTGCTGTGTGTGGTGGTCTAAGGTGTTATAGGTGGTTGCTAGGGTATTGCTAGGTGGTTGCTATGGGATTACTAGGTGGTTGGTAGGGTGTATGATAGGGCATTGCTAGGTGGTTCATAGGTTGTTCTAGGGAGTCGCTAGGGCATTACTAGGCAGTTGTTTGAATATACTAGGTGTTTGCTAGGGCATTGCAAGGTTGTTGCTAGGGTGTTCTAGGTGGTTTATATGGGATTGCTAGGGGGTTGCTTGGGCGTTCTGGGTTTTTAAAGGGATAGTTCATCCAAAAATGAAAATTCTTTCAACCCTGCCATCCCTAAACCAAAACCAACAAAGCTTCTGTACAGCGTTCCTTCTACTCAGTTGTAAACAGTGCTGATCTTCTGGGTGTGTAGCACGTGCGTCAGTTCTCGTGTGAACATGCCAACATGATTATGTCACACATGCATACCGCTGCTGACCGGAAATTATGGTTTATAGTTAAAAAATACTTATGATCTCTTTCATCTGGTAGATACGTAACAGGCTTCCTGTCACTTCCTGTTCCTGTTGCTGTTTGCGCTTCACTTGAGTCTGTGTTAGTAGCCTGCTAGCCTACTTAGCATTGCTTATCTTTCTAATTTCAGTGTTTAATCTTTAATTTTGCCCATTTTTTGCAATCGTAGTTTTTTTTTGCTTTTTAATGTGATACAACTATGTGCATTTTACTGTGCACACAGGCCACTTTTATCATGATTAAACTGCGTGCTTTTTACCACACCCGTTTTTTACATGGATCATTGTATCAATCTCAAACCACTGGTGATCAGGAACCACCACCATAACAACAAACAGTTCCTTGAGGGATTTATATCGATCTCAAACCCCGCTGATCAAAAACTACCACCACAACAATAACAAACAATTGCAATAAGTCATGGCATCACCTCAAATTATCGTTACTTGCACTACGTCATATGTTTATTATAGCTTCTTCCATCAGCAGTTAGGGATTGACATGAGATAAATGTAAAGAATTAGTCAAGCTGACAGAGAAGATTAATGAGCCAGTAGATACTGATTCAGATGCGGATAGTACAGCGAGCGGCTGGAGTGCCCCCACACTAAGTTATGCACCCACTGAGAATCATGTTGAAATCACCCTTGTTATAGGTGATTGTATTATAAGGAACGTGGAAATAGAGACTTCAGCCACTATTGTTAAATGTATTTTGAGTAGCAGAGAGTCACATATCAGATACATTTTACCAGTGCTGTCTAATGCTAAATGTAAATATTCTAAGATTATTACTCATGTCGGTACTAACTATGTCCGTCTTCGCAAGTTGGAGATCTCTAAAGATTATGTTAAATAGGTGTGTGAACATGCAAAAATAATGCCAGATACTGTAATATGCTCTGCCCCCTCTCTGCTCATCGTGGTGATGAGGCTTATAGTAGATTCATGTTACTGAATTTCTGGATGTCTGAGTGGTGTCTGGAGAATAGCATAGAATTTATAGACAATTTGAAGAGTTTTTGGGGTAGACCTGACCTGCTAAATAGAGATGGACTCCATCCCTCTAGGAAAGGTTCCGCTCTTCTCTCTAGTAATATGGCTCGTAGCCCTTTTTTTGTTGTTTATCCACCTTTCTTCCCAATTTGGAATGTTGAATTCCCAATGCACTCTAAGTCCTCATGGTGGCATAGTGACTCGCCTCAGTCCGGGTGGCGGAGGACGAATCTCAGTTGCCTCCACATTTGAGACATCAGTCCACGCATCTTATCCCATCATCAGGCTCACACTATTCTCGCGGCATCCATGCACAACCCACCTCACACCCCACGGAGAGCGAGAACCACATTATAGTGACACGAGGAGGTGACTCTACCCACCCTAGCAATCGGGCTAATTGGTTGCTTAGGAAGCCTGACTGGAGTCACTCAGCATGCCCTGGATTCAAACTTGCGACTGGTAGTCAGAATCTTTACTTGCTGAGCTACCCAGGCCCCATGGCTCATAGACTTAATAGTGATAGTATTTGACTAACTGGGACCCAGGTCAGGAAGCACACAAACTGACTAATCCGAACGTCTACCAGCTGCCTTGAGACGTCAAACAGGTCACATAAACTACAACACAGAGAATGTATCACCTATATATCATATCATTTGTTCCCTGAATTACCAAACACAAAACCCTCATTAAGTAATTTAGAAAGAAAGTGATTGATGTCAATGTTGAAAAAAGATATGTGCCAGAATATGATATTCATATCCATATTCATATTACATTCATATTCATATAACATCACACACCTGAACTGTATATACCATACTGAAGAAATGAACTAGGGCTTTCAAATTATATAAATATATTTATAATTATTTAAGGCTAATCATCCTTTATCAACAAGATTTCACACAGCCACCATACTTCATCAGACAACTGCATTTTCAACCATTTTATATACAAGCTAGAGGAAAATGTAGTTTATAAAATATACATAATTTTGTGGGCAATATAGAATAGCAGAGAGATTACAAATATAATCTATTGTTTAAAAGTTATTAAATTCTAGTGATTAGTGTGAAAATGGAATAAAACAAACATTTAGAACATTAAGATTGATTTCACATGACCACTCCTCAAATACTCCTTTTGAGCACCTGTAATAAAAATTGAGATTGAATCTGAAATTGAAGGACACAAACACTGAAATATACATTTTATGTGTTCAATAAAATACTTTATACATTATTTAATTTGAACATAAGAATTAAACACGAATTCACAAAATCAAACTTTCCAACTATCTACAGTAAATGCATTTTAATAAAAAGTGCAGAAACAGAATATATATAAATTCAAATATACTCAACAACTGCAATACCTGTGGAGAGAAGAGAGGGAGAAAAGAGGGGAGGGGGAAGACAACAACACCAGTAAACATGGCTGGGGATCAGGTTCCATCTCATACTCCATCTCCTTGTGGTCCGGGTCTTCCTGCAGTAGTTCCTGGTTCTGCACTCTTGTTCTCAAGGGTTCTGTAGTTCTGCACTCTTGTTCTCAAGGGAGCTGCTCAGAAAATAAAAAATTAGAGGTATTTTGCAGTGCATGGAAGGATAGTTTCTCTAACTACAGACAGGCTCTTAAAACTGCCAAGTTTGCATATTTTAGCCAATAACCACAACAATCCTAGGTGTTGATTCAGTACTGTGGCTAAGTTAGTTAGGAATAAAACTTAGAATGAACCAGATATCACAGCATAGTAGTAATGGCTTTATGAATTTCTTTACTGATAAAATTGAAATCATCAGAAACAAAATTTGAATTACGCATCTGTCTGCCACAGCACTTATTGCTGAATTGGCTAGTTATATAACCAATTTCAAAAATACTAGAAAAGGTAATGTCCTCCCAACTATGTTAAGTTTTACAGAGAAATGGTATATATGAAGAATTTCAGTAAGGATTTTTCTGTGATGCTGAGTGATGGTGACCAACTTCAGCCTGTTCCAGCCAGAGTTCACTTCAGTCTACTAAGACAGACTACACAGAGGATGAATTTATGCAAACTCAAAGACATGGGATTCTTTATGAGCCACTGTCTGAAGCATGGGCTCAGGATGAAGTTCACAAAAATTACCTGCCATAAGCTTCCAGCCAGACTGCGATGCTCCTATCTGAATGATACCTGTATCATCTTGGTCAAAGGAGGAACAACACTCTCTTAAAAAAAGGAACTACATAGAAAATGAATCAACCGCCAACAAAAGCCTTCATTGGCCAAAATCAAAGGATAAAGTATCTATGTGTATTTCCTCAAGATTCAAGATGATGACTTTCAGATTTTTTTCCTGTAATTCAAGATGACTTCAAGGACTGTAACACTTCTAGTTCATACAAAATTATTTATTTTAACCGTTGACCCATAACACTTAATAGAGTTTACTAATTTAAACCACTAATAGCTCTAAACATAACTAATATTGGCATTATATTAATTAATTTCTGTTATTGCTTAATTTCTTGTACAGCTGCTTTGAAATGATGTCTGTAGTGAAAAGCGTTATAAAAAAAATACATTTGACTTGACTTTCACTCAGAAAGTGATAATATCACTTTAGATTACATTAATTTAACCACTGGATTCAAGACATTTATGCTGACAGTCTGTGATTTTTGGAGCTTAGAATGTCGGATCACCATTACTCTGACACACATTTACTATTTTCCAATGACAGCCTATGGGAGTGTGTTTTTAAGCAGATTTTATAAAAATAATTCCAAAAAATTTAAAACACGTTGTTGCCGGGTCATTTATAATAGTGACACGAGTTACCCAGAGAGGATACACGCAGTGTTTTTCTTTCTTTATTTCTTTTTTAAATAACATTTAAATAAATTTGGAGAAGAGCATGTTATGGATTAAACTGTGTCAGCCCTCATTCCCAAATGAACATTTAGTATCTGCAATGACACCTTTGCTCCAAGGTAAATTAAAACAAATAAATGAACACTAATTTATTTATGTATTGATTCAATTCATAGTAAAAGCAATAGTAGATAAATAGTTCACAGCATCAAAATGAGTGTGTTATGGGACATTACAGCTCTGTTCACTTATGCACTTATTCACTTATGCTAATGCAGATGTGTAATCTCTATTAAATAAATCTCTTTTCAAATGACTGTAATAATTGTTTGCCTAGATTCTGATTCACTGTCTTTACAGTTTTTAATGTTTTTACAAAAAAATATCTTCAGATAAACATGCATTACAATGTCACTTTTCATACCAGCCTACGTAAAAATATTATCCATTCTCTTTTATGAGAATATTTAGCCAAAAACCGTGTCGTTCACGGCAATATCCCTTTCATTTCAATGGGGAGTTCTGCAAAGCACCTCAGAGCGAGCGACCGTAACCAAGCGGAGCTTAGCGAAGCGTCAATTCTCTATGATATTCTGGTAATTTGGTTTCCTACTTCAATGTAGTATGGGTTATTTACACCCAATTTTTCATCTGATGGGTGAAAATGATCTCTCCGTTTGCTTACAAAAGTGTCCATCATGCCTATAACACAAACCAAATTTGTATCACTTAAGGTCAGGGGTTTGTTCAAGTCCCTGGTTCTGAGTATGAGCAATAATAATGGTGACACTTGCCTTAGCATTTTCAGTGTTATTGGTAAAACTAATTTCAGTTTATTACCTAATTTACAGATACTGACCAGCTGTCATAAAAACAATTTGTTTGTCAGTGTTTCTTATGTTCATTTCACAAACGTGTGACCAAGTGGAATACATTTTTCCCCTTTGTTTATTCAATATGGCATTTATGAGATAACATCAATCATTATGTGATAACATCTAACATCAAATCAAAGAAACAGATGTAAAAGAGAAACCACAACTTAAATTATTCCAGGAGCCAATCAGCTGAAGGACTCACTGATTGAGCTGAGAGAGAGAGAGAGAGAGAGAGAGAGAGAGAGAGAGAGAGAGAGAGAGAGAGAGAGAGAGAGAGAGAGAGATTGAGTTTAGGGTGGCCTCTAATTTGCATTCTTTTGGAAACAGATGCTAACCCGCATTAATTGCACCAAAATTCAATATTCATAAAGAGTTATTGTACTTTAAATACCAAGTTTATGATGTGTACCCTTGGAGGTCTGGGATACATTCTCCAGCTTTTCTCCTCCAGTGGCCTCTCCACTGAGGTGGGACTGTTGGGTTACATCACAAGGAATAGTGGCTACAAATTGGATGCAGAGAGTGAGAAGTTCAGCGCTAGCCCCAGGCAGGGAATATTTTTCCATTTATTTCAGATAGGAGCGAGAGTGTGGGGAGAGGGAATGGGTGAGCGACATGCAGACACAAGGGGGCGGAACACATTTCAGGTTAAGTAATGAGTAATCAATAACAACTCCTTCTGTGTACACCTACACTCAATCTGGCATGCAGCTGGAACACGGAGCAGTGCAGACGAGGGCCTGACCTTAGTCAGAACCCTGTCTTCACTGAGAATAAGAAACAAATTATAATTAAAGTTGTAATAACAAAGTTATAACACATTATACCAATGTTATAATACTGTTATGGCAAATACTAACATGTAACTTATCATTGTTTAATTAAAATCAATGATGATTTTAATGTGAGCATTCTAGTTTAGCTATGTTGCTTTGCTCACTTGCTGTGGAGGGCCTGTAAAGGTGATATATATATTGTAATTTGTTGGATGTAGGTGTATTGTTTTCAATGTTACAACACAAATACTTTCTCCTATACCAGTTTACCAGTTTAGTCAGTATTCTGCTGCTGATCCTAGGGTACAGGAACTCTTGGAAACAGCATGCTGAATTCCTGTGTGATCATGTTGTTTCAGCCTCCTGGGTTCTGGAATTAATTTCTTCCATATATTTTTGCATAAAATCCTTCATAAAACAGTTTTAAGCCATGAACCAAACCAACCACCTCCGAGCTGAATCACAACATTACAAAATTTGTTTTGAAGCAAAATTATTTAAAAATCAGACAAAAAGACAAAGGTACAAGACTGTGTATGTACCCAACTTCTTTAATGAGGGCACAAACTACAATCCCATGAAGCACTGTGAATGAAGTAATCTAATATTAAATGTTGGAAATATATACAACTATTTATTTAGATTGTCGATTATGAGTATAGAAATGATATAGTTTACGTTTATTGCAGACAATTCTGATATACTGTACAGTATATACAAATATAGAAGTAGTTGAAGGGAGAATAATTCGTTTGCGTCATTCATTGTGTGTCATTGGGGGTGGGGGCGTTTCCTGTCTTGTTTGGCAGGCTTTCTTGGGAATGGGATTTTTACTTTCAGATTTTTTAACCAGACAGTGCTGGGATGAGTGATTGATGAGAGATTGAGAGCATGCATGTTTGATTGACACAGAGAGCAAACATGTTGGAAGGAGTGAATCTGAAAACTCTCCACACACCGTCTGATTGTCACAACTTACGTTACATCACTTATACTCAGATTTGTACAAGTACGTTTATTTGTTGTTCAATTTCTTTTTACATCCGTTTACAGTATCTTTTTCCATGTCTGTGTCTAACTGTAAAGTGAATCTGAATTGACTCTTGAAACTTAATATTCATACACATGTAGTTCATGCACATTTTTTATATAAACTGGCATATTTATTTGAATTGCAGCTTGTTTGAATGTTTACATTCGTGAATGCTTAGAATTGCAAACAACTCACACTCCTGTGGCCACAATGTCATGCTTCGAGAGCTGAGCATGTGCTCATTCATTAGGATAGCAATGTATGTGTGATTCTGTGCATGATGCAGTAGAAAAAAAGACTGGCCCTAAGTGTAAGCACGATCAGCCAATCGTAGATTTAAGATGAAGATTAACCGATTGATTGGTGCACTCCTAGCCACAGCTGCAACACATGCACACGTGTTCAGAAAAGCTCTCAGACATCCATGTTCATTTAATTATCCAAACATTCCATGCAGAAAATTGACACCGGCTCTCTGGTTCCTCAGTTCTGTTGCTTCATTCCCTAAGAGCACAATCTTTCGTGCTGGTATAATATAGTATATATTCCATATACTTTGCATGTGCTCATTAAATGTACAGTGGCCCCAATTCATGCAAGTGATTATGAATTATAATATTGTTGCATTATTTAATAAAATGTCAATAAAAGTGGCATTATTTTTAAAGAGAGATAGAACAAGTAAATTCTTTCAGTAAAAACATTTCACATAAATAATTTTATTAGGTTAACACTTTACATTTATTTCCACTTTCCCTAATAAGTCATTTACTATTGCATAATAGATGATTTATAGCATCATTCATAAAAAGGGCAACTTTCATCCAATACTTGCCCAGTAGTGAGCATTTAACTTGAATGAATACACTTATTCATTCTTATATTAACCAAAAATATGCAATGCACTAATTCCTGATTTATGTCACAATGTAGCAAAAACAGTCTTTTATAGTTAAAAAGAGGGATTATTTCATTTTGCTAGTCTGCTTTGTGTTTATATTCATTACTGTAGGGTCTTTACTCTCTTGTGTTGTCACTTTTCATGTCACCTTAATGTCAAAAGAATGGTGCTACTCCGTGTGATGTCCCAACTTAGATACGATCCTCTACAAAAACATTTTAAAGGTCTTCATGCTCATTCACTGCAAATATCATACAATAAAGCCTGATGACTATTAAACAGTGGAGATTTCTCAGGGCCAGCGAAGCCTTCTCTGCTGGCGTAACATGCCTAATAAATAAATATTTTTTCATCCTTTCATTCTCATGGACCTTTTTTCCTATGTATTTTCAAATGTATCCACTCTTCCACTCCTCACAAATAGCAAAAAACACAAAAATGTATCCAATCAGAATTTATTCCTCAATGCTTACAAGAAAAGTGTGACAATTGTTTCACAAATCGCATGCCCAAAGCCATGCTCATTAGCCAAAGCAGCGCGTGAGCTGAGCTCCACCCCGTCAGGCTTTCAGAATTTCCACAGAATCCCAAACAGTGTAAGTGAATAGGCATCTAAAGTCAGATTGTCACTTTCATCAGCCAATCATATTGATTTATTTGTTCTTGTGGGTGTGGTCTTTAGGATATGTCCCAGTCCAGGCCTTCTAGCTTGCCTTGAGTGACGCAATCACGCTTTAAGTGATGTATGTAATTTGAAAGCGATGAGCGTGAGACTGATTTTCACTTCAAGCTAATTGGTAAGTGCTTTTTGCATTGTTATAGCAACATCAGGAGTTTTCTAAGTGTAAGTCTAAGTTTTGAAAAGTAACCGTGTACCCTGACCAAACAAAATGTATTGCATGCAAAATGTAAATCACAAATATTTTAAGAGAGATTTTTCTTGATATTAGACCTCCTTGGTTCTGTGCATGAACGTGTTTTTAAAATATCAATTGGTATTATTAGTTGACTGCCATGTAATATATGATGGGCATACAGTGTCTTATTCATTGTGAAACTGTGTTTTCTTAATGGCATGAATCGCACTGAAGGCCTAGACTTAAAATGCACTGGGCCGCAATAATATGGCTGCTATTAAACCATACTGAATATTTATGTTCAGGTTTCTAAGTTGCCAAATCTTTAATAAATGCTTTATACATATCCACTTTACATTAAGGTATATTTTCATAGATTACTAATGTTGAATTTTTCTTATTAAACATTTATAACCTGTGAGGTAAAATATCTGACTATCTAATCCTTTTAATGCATGTTGTTATAACTGAATATCAATTATTTATAATGTTACAGGTAAAGTGTTACCAATTTGTTGTTCAAAATGAAGAAAGTATTTGAACACATTGTGGTTGAAATGTTAGTGGACCATGTTTATAATGAATGTGCTGAACTATACCTGTGGTTACTCTGCAAGCACACCTTTATGAACCTGGGAGAAATTTGGAACTTGGAACTTGGAACCTGGCACCAAGAAACCTGGGCCAGAGACCAAGTGACAAGTGTACTGTAGGTGTATGTGTGTTTATACATGTGAAATTACTGTGCAAAGCTTGAAGGACACCCTCATGTCTCACATTTCTCACTTCACTCTCTCCCAATACACACAGCAAAATAACGTTTGGTACTAATCACCTGATCATTGACTATATTAACACTTCCTCTCATTATCAACTGCAGCCACAAAGGATGAGATCCAAGTGCTACAATCAGGCCATACGCAAACACTACATTGATTTTCACAGTTGATCATTACTCTCCAGCTTCAACTATTGTCATTTTAGCAGATGGGCCTTATGTAAATGATTTGTCTTTGGCTCAGTGCTCTTGAAGTACTGTGACTGTAATCTAGTGAAAGCGAGAGTGATAAGCCACCATGAAATAAAGGTTGGAGTCTGGGCCTGGGTCCAGTTTGCTTTGTCACTCTGCCAAACCATCTGTATGGACCAGATGGAAGTCCAGACATTTACAGAATGGCCCATACAACTTGAATTATTCTTGAGCTAATATTGTGAATGTGGAAGTCAAGAGCTTTTGATTAAAAGTTCAAGACCTACTAGTATCTACAGATTTAGTATCACATTTTGCAAGAGTGCTTAGGCATTTTGCAAGTCATCATCGCTGCCATTATGTGTTAACTTGAGGTGCAGTTTCCATACTTTTAAACATTTCTAGGGCCTTAAAATATGGTAAAGGGTCTGCACTTATATAGCGCTTTTTTAACTTTAGAGGTTACCAAAGCGCTTTACACTGTGTCCCAATCACCCATTCACACACACACACACACACACCAATGGCGACAGAGTTGCCATGCAAGGCGCTAACTTGCCATTGGGAGAAACTTGGAGTTCAGTGTCTTGCCCAAGGACACTTGTGGAGTCATGTGGGCCGGGAATCAAAACGCCAACCCGCTCTACCACCTGAGCCACAGCCACCCACTATATAACATTTAGTTCAGGAAAAATGCAGAAGTGTTGAGCTCTTCATTGTCTGTTTTATTAGTGTAAGTGGGAAAAGATTTATTTTTTAATCCAGAGTGCAGCTTTATAGTGATCTATCTCACCTGATCCAAGGATGGGACTAAATTACTCCATTTGTCTCTCACTGCATGTTTTTGTGATAGCAGGAAGAATTGCTTTCTTATTTTCAATTTTCAGTTCTGTTGGCTGGTGGTTATTTAACAGATATGGATGCAGTGGTTCACAGAGAATTCATCGTGTTCTTTTGCAGATAAATCTGGGGTTATAGCCAGAATATTTGAGCAGTTTTGCTGGACTGAAGATCTGTTATTCAAATCTGCATAGACAAGTTTTTTTTGTACAATTCTGCTTTAATTGTGGGTTTAACAGTCTACAACGTTCTAGATGTAAATAATTTATTCTTATTTGCCGAACTGTATACGTTCTGGTCTTTTAATGAAAAGTATCTCATTGTAGTTAAGGATGGGAAATCATTATGAACAACTCTTGATTCCAATTTAACGTAATGATTCTTTTTAGGCCTTGACATTATGTAAGTTAATTAGAGGTGGTATTTTAAATATAGATATTTTAAAGAATCACAATGTTTTACCACACATTATAATGGCAGATTATCATTTCATTACCACTTACAATTCAAGTTAGAGTTTCGAATAGCACGCGAGTCGACACGAGAGCCGAAAGCATCATAGAAGCATCACAAAATTACATGGTTGCTCTGGCAATTTTGACTTCATCTAATATTTCCTTTTTTTAATTTATTTAGGGTTTAGGTTAGGGAGTTAGGTTTTGTTGAAGTCAATTGAGAATTAACCATAAAAACCTAATTGGGAGAACATTAAACTCTCTTTTAGTGCCACAGAGTTGACATTTCACCTCGAAACTTCTGCGATACGTGTAACGACCCACGTAATGTCATTTTGCAAAAATATCGCCACAGCCATGTCATTTTCATTAAATCAGGCTGGCTAGTCTGTAATGTCTTTTTTTTTTTCTGGAACCAAGGTATGCTATTTTCTCATGACACTTATTTTTTTTTACTAACACCAATATGCCAATGCACATATATGGCTCTACAATAAGGTCAAGAAGGAAGTTCAGGAATTTTTGTGCAAAGAAGTTTAATGAAGATGAATGTGTCACAAGTGATTAAAACATTGCAATAAATCACAGTTTTGAACCTAAACATGAAAATCACAATATTATTGCATCGCAACACAGATATCGATTTTATACCATATCAAGTCCTTGATATCCCCAAAGCTTTATATTATCCTCAAATTAATATCAAGATTTTGCGTGCAGCCTTCACTTGCATAATTTCACTGCGGTGACATTCACTGGACCTTTTCCTTTGTTTTCACAGATATGACAGCAAGACTGATTATGCTTATGATTAAAGCATTGGAACCTATCTTGCGCCTCAGGCTTAGTTTTGTTAAGGTGTTGGTGTCCTTTGAATTCCCCATCATCTCCCTATTCCTTGTTTTGATATCTACTTAAAGTATCATTCTGTGCCCTCCCTCTGGGGCACCATTAGCTTGTATGCTAATAGGGTTATGCATATTCTATTAGCACTGTAATTGCAGGATGGGGGACATATGTGGTAAGGGGCACTTTGGGGGTAATAAACCCAGTTAGGGGGCTCTGGCTGCTCCCATACCATCATTCTTCTTCTTGTCTTTAATTGAGGTGACTTATATACTTCCTTCCTGCAATGACTTGGCACAGTCTCTCAGTTTAATCACTGACTGAACTGGGATTTCTGCACTGCCATCTTGGATCAGAAATGGTTGCTCTGTGCCAAAAGCTCATACAGCATTGTAAGGCGAAGGCGAAGGCTATTCCAAAATGTAGGCAATATAATTATGCTGCCTTCTAAGGTAATATTTATATTCTATGAAAATAACTGTAACATCTGAGTAGTCTCCCGCCCACCAGACGGAGCCCTCACATGAATACTGAACTCTGTCACTTCCTGTTTCCTGCCACATCAGTTCCTGCCTTGTCACTGCCTGTCTGTCATGTGTGTAAGTCATGCACACTAACTCAAACACTGCAAAGTAGTGCCAGTTTACCTGCCTTACCAAGCGTTTACCTGTTGTTATCTCATTCTGCTTCTTGTTATGATCTTCTGCCTGTTCATTGGATTTCCATTCTTGGATTACCCCTTTTGTATTGTTTGCCTTATTGGATTGATTACCTGTTGCCAACCTCTGCCTGTATTACCTACTAAGTTTGTGATTGCTGATTTGGATGTGTTCATTAAACTCTGCTGCAAAATGGATTCTAACCCAACCTCCGGTCTGAGTTAGTTACAGAATACTTCATCCGATCTGAATCCAGCGGAAGTATCACAGATTCAAGCAGCTTTCAACTACCAGAGTGAAGTGCTACATGGATTCCAAACTCAACTCACCAGTCTACGTGCCGCTAACAAACATCTGACCCATTATATACAATCTCTTACACCGACTAGAAAGGAATCTGTAAGATTTGCTTTACCCGACAAATTTGATGGTTCAGCTGATAAATGTAAGGGATTTCTACACAAGTGTCTTTTCATCTGGAAAGGATTAAGTGTTTGTTTGTCTTGACTCTACTTACTGGTAAAGCACTAGATAGGGCATCAGCCGTTTGGGACACAGATATTCAGGTACTAACTTAATTTGATTACTTTGCTAAACAGATCAAGGACAGGATATCTCTGTACGACTTTTGCACCTATGCCAGGGGAAACAACCTGCCGCTGAATACGCTGTTCATTTCCGCACTCTAGCTGCTCAAAGCGGATGGAATGATATTGCTTTGAAGTCCGTCTTTCATAAGGTATTTAATCACGAGATACAAGCAGAACTAGCATGCAGAGATGAGACCACTACACACTCTCAATATATCAACATGGTTCTTAAAATGGACAATTTAATTTGTAATAAACCCCGACCAAAGAAATCTCGAGCTGTTTCACCACCAGCCATGTCTGTCAGTCATTCTATCCCCGTACCACCGGAGCTTTTGCAAGTTGTATATACAAGGTTGTCTGCAGAAAAACGCAACTGACATCACAATGAAAGACTGTGTTTCTACTGTGGACACGAACAAAGCTTTAAACTACCTCTGACCATAGATTTTGATGGTGGAAAACACTATGTTGCAGCATTAAAAGATTCCAGGGCAGCTGTAAAAATTATTCATCACAAACTCATCACTGAACTAAACATACCTACCCTTCCATGCATGCCTACCATCAAAATAACAGCTGTCAACAATGAACCCATAGGAACAGGCATCATGCAACAAACTGTACCATTGACTACACACATTGGTGTATTTCCTGTTGAAAATGTTTCATTATATGTGATATCCTCCCCTAAGAACCAGATCATCCTAGGGCACCCATGGTTAGCAGCACATAACCGCAATATCTCTTGGGCACAAGGTGAGCTCATCAAGTGGTCAAACTATTGTCAGCAGAACTGTTTCCTGTCTGAAATCACTAGATCATGTATTTCTACCAGCATAGAAACTCCAATGTTCACATGCAAACCAAGATTCCTGTGGAGTATGCAGAATTTTCTGAGGTATTCAATAAGGATAAATCAGCACAACTATCACCTCATCAACCCTGGGACTTTGCCATTGAACTCCTACCTAATGCAGCTCCTCCTAGAAGTAAGGTATACCCACTGTAACTTCCAGAAACTCAGGCTATGGAAAATTATGTTGAAGAGGCATTAACTTCAGGCTTCATACGCCCTTCTATATCCCCTGCGGCAGCAGGATTCTTCCTTGCGGAGAAGGATGGTGGCCTCAGACCTTTCACTGATTACCATGGCCTTAACTCAGTGACTCAGTCAAAACCTCAGACACATTGTGAGGCTCGAATCTTCACAAAATTAGACCTCTGAAGCACATATAACCTCCTCCGCATCAGAGGACACAAATGGAAGATGGCCTTTCTCACCACAAGAGGGCAAGAGTATCAAGCCATGCCCTACTGCCTTGCCAGCTCACCAGCAGTATTCCAGTCTTTCATCAATGAGATTTTCTGTGATCTCTTAAACCAGTGTGTCATCGCCTACATTGACGATATCCTGATCTACTCACAAACAAAAGTACAGCACGTTCAACAGGTTAAGACTATACTAACTCACCTACCGAAGAACCAACTTTATGTAAAAGCTGAGAAATGTGTGTTTCACACCACCAGTACTACGTCCTAGGATACATTATCAGTCACCAAGGAGTAAAGATGGATATGTCCAAAATCCAAGCAGTAACAAAATGGCCAAGTCCTACGACTATCAAAGAACTACAAAGATTCCTAGGCTTCGCAAACTTCTAAAGACATTTCATCAGGAACTACAGCATCACCAGAGTTCCATTAACTTCCCTCCTGAAAGGTAAAAGCAAGAAGTTGCAATGGACTAACTCAACGCAAGTAGCCTTTGAAAAGCTTAAGACCACGTTCACCACAGCCCCTAATCTCAAACATCCAGACCCTGATTTAACATTCATCATAGAAGCTGATGCTTCCGACTGTTGAATAGGAGCTGTACTCTCACAAAGGCATGGCACCCCAGGCAGAATATACAGTATCCTTGTGCTTTCTTTTCTAGGAAACTGACCAGTGTAGAATGGAACTATGATGTGGGCAACAAGGAGCTTCTCTCCATTAAGGCTGCGTTAGAGGAGTGGCGACACTGGTTAGAGGGGGCAGTCCACCAATTCCAGGTAATCGCAGATCACAAGAATATAGTATACATTAAGAGTGCTAAATGTCTGAATCCTAGACAGGCATGCTGGTCCCTGTTTTTCACCAGATTTCAGTTCACAGTCACGTACCGACCTGGCAGTAAAAATAGTAAAGCTGTTGCACTCTCCAGAAGGTAAGACCCTTCACATGGCCCCTGTCACCCAGAATCCATTCTACCACCAGCAGTCATTGTCACTCCCAAACGTTGGGACATTATCTAAGAGATCCAACGGGAGCAACAAACAGACCTCATCCCTACAACACGCCCTCCTACCAAACAATATGTTCCATGAACTATCAAACAACGCATTACCAGTGGGTCCATACGTTGGATACCTGAGTGTCAGCAATGGACACCAAGGTATCCAACGAACCATAAGGCCATTCCAACCAACCACCCATGTACCCTTGGTCAGGTGAACCATCAACAGTGCTGGCTGTGGATGATTGGGTCAGGAGGAGTGAGAGGGTGTGGGAAAATGCTCATGTCAGGCTTCAACGTGCCGTCCGGGCTCAACGTATTCAGGCCAACCGAAGGAGGAGTCCCCACCCTAACTACCAGCCAGGCCAGAGAGACTGGCTGTCAACAAGGGATCTTCGATTGTGGCTACCTTGCAGGAAGCTCATCCCCAGGTATGTAGGTCCATTTGGCATCATAAGACAAATAAATCCTTTGACCTATAGAATAGAGCTTCCTACCGCATCTCTCCTTCCTTTCATGTATCATAGTTAAAACCAGTCCATCCTGCATCTGGCCCTGGAACTCTGGAAATGGAACCTCCACCACCTTTGGAGATTGATGGAGCTCCAGCATACCTGGTCAGAGAGATCATGGACTCAAGATGACGAGGTGGCCAGTTGCAATATTTGGTGGACTGGGAGGGATACGGACCAGAGGAGAAATCATGGGTAGCTGCCAGAGACATCTTAGATCCCTCATTGACCCAGGAGTTCCATCGAATGCACCCCAATCCAGGAATAGAACACCCAGAGGTGTTCGTAGGGGGGTGTTCTGTAACATCTGAGGGGTCTCTCGTACACCAGAGGGAGCCCTCACTTGAACACTGAACTCTGTCACTTCCTATTTCCTGCCACATCAGTTCCTGCCTTGTCACTTCCTGTCTGTCATGTATATAAGCCATGCACACTCAATCAAACACTGAGAAGTAGTGCCAGTTTACCTGCCTTACCAAGCGTTTACCTGTTGTAATCTCGTTCTGCTTCTTGTTATGATCTTCTGCCTGTTCATTGGATTTCTGCAAAATGGATTCTAACCCAACATCGAATTGTTGAGATAATTAAGATAATTGAGAGAGAGAGAGAGTGAGAGAGAGAGAGAGCAAGCGAGAGAGAGAGAGTGAGAGTGAGAGAGACTCTGACTATATAAAGCTGTCAGGATGTGTATTTTATACATACTAGTCAAAATGCATAACATAAATCTGCTGTTTATGTAAAAACATGCTACATGTAATGCAATATCCTAAAATGTCTAAACATAAGGAATTCAAAACAGAGTAACTAAAATGTATGTAGCCGATGGGCTTCAATTAACCACACTGGGAAAATATATTAGGCATTAGCCTACCCCTATGCTTCAACACATACTTAATACATGCTTAAACATGCTTAAACACTCACCTGTATTGTTTGCATTTAACACATGCTTAAATCACTCAAAGCATTCTATACATTTTTAACCTGGCTTTAAGGACATGCATTACAGTTTAAAAGAACAGAATTATCCTTACACATGTTTTCACATGTGCTTTCTGCTGGAGCTGCTGCCCCCGCGACCCGACTAGATAAGTGGTTGAAAATGGATGGATGGATGTTTTCACATACAGTATACCACATATTACACTTATTTGGAAAGCATTCTGGGCTATAAATCAGTAAATACGATTTGATTAATACTAAATTTACTAAAATAATATTCAAAAATATTACATAGCCAGTCATCACATGTGTACAAAAATGTGGTCAAACTCCACCCATCAATCCATATGTGTCCTTCAAACATATCCCATAACAAACGTCTAGGTTACGTATGTAACCTCCATTCCCTGATGGAGGAAACGAGACGTTGTGTCAGAGAAGCGACACTAGGGGTCTCCCTTGAGTGCCGATATTCACCTCTGAACTATGAAAAAAGGCCAATGATAGTTGGCAACCAGTATTTGCATGTCCTTACCTGTGGAGCACCTATACCAGTACAGGGTAACTTGCGGTAACCGCAGTGGTTTGGGTCGGCGAGTTCCTCCGCTGAACTGGGATCTCCTGGGAACAGAGGCGCACTGTTTTACCTTGGTTAGGGGGAAAGGGCGCTAGGCGCAAGCGGTTCACCTGGTCAGATCGTCAGCGTGCTACCGAGTTCTATGGGTTCGGACCTGAGAAAACACGGGACGATACAGACTCAACTTGGAGATTATAGAATCTCGCAAAAGTGTTAGGTGTTGCCCAGCCCGCTGCTCTACAGATGTCTGCTAGGGCGGTGCCCCTAGCCAGTGCCCACGAGGACGCAACACTCCTAGTGTAGTGAGCTCGGACCCGCAAGGGGGGGCCACGGCCTGGGTGTGATAAGCCAAGGAAATGGCGTCGACAACCCAGTGGGCGAGTCTCTGCTTGGAGACAGCGTTCCCTTTCTGCTGTCCCCCAAAGCAGACGAAGAGCTGCTCAGAGCATCTAGTGCTCTGTGTGCGGTCCAGATAGATACGTAAAGCACGTACTGGACACAGCAGTGAAAGGGCTGGGTCTGCCTCCTCCTGGGGCAGCGCTTGCAGGTTCACTACCTGATACCTGAAGGGTGTGGTAGGAACCTTGGGCACATAGCCCGGTCGCGGTCTTAAGATCACGAAAGTGTCTGCCGGACCGAACTCCAGGCAAGAGTCGCTAACAGAGAACGCTTGCAGGTCCCCGACCCTCTTGATGGAGGTGAGCACAATCAGCAGGGCGGTCTTGAGAGAGAGGGCCCTGAGTCCAACTGAGTCTAGCGGCACGAAGGGGGGGGGTCTCTGGAGTCCCGTGAGGACAACCGAGAGATCCCAGGAGGGGAACAGGTTAGGCCGGGAGGGAGTCAACCTCCAGGCACCTTTTAGGAACCTGGGGGAAAAGCGTACTTGTGCAGCCCCGCGGGCCAGCTGTGCGCCAGAGCATCTGTCCCGAGGGGAGCCTCTGTGAGGGCATACCAGAGCGGGCAGTGGGAGGTTTCCTGGGAGGCAAACAGCTCGTTGGAGAGACGTGCTGTCATTGAGACTGAGTCTAACTCCAAACCGAGAAAAGAGATGCTCTGGACCGGGGTGAGCTTGCTCTTCTCCCAGTTGACCTGAAACCCTAAACGGCCGAGGTGCTTGAGCACCTGGTCTCTGTGTGTGCATAGTAATTCCGGCGAGGAGGCCAGAATGAGCCAATCGTCGAGGTAATTGAGTATGCTTATGCCAGCTCCTCGGAGCGGGGCAAGATCCGCCTCTGCGACCTTCGTGAAGACACGAGGGAACAGAGACATGCCGAAGGGGAGGACTTTGTACTGATACGCCTGGCCGTCGAACGCGAACCGCAGAAAGGGTCGATGTCGAGGGAGAATCGAGACGTGGAAGAACGCGTCCTTCAGGTCCATTGCTGCGAACCAATCTAGATGCCAGACAGAATTTGTTTCTGGGTGAGCATTTTGAACGGGAGTTTAGACAAGGTCCGATTGAGAACTCGCAAGTCCAAGATCGGTCGTACGCCGCAGCCTTTCTTGGGTACAACGAAGTAAGGGCTGTAGAAACCCTTCTTCATTTCGGTTGGAGGGACATGCTCTATCGCGTCCTTGATTAAAAGGGAGGTGATTTCTTCACGCAGGGACTGAGCGTGTCTGTCGTGCACTGTGGAGAAATGAACGCCCACGAAGGGGGGTGGAGACCTGGCAAACTGAATTGTGTAACCGAGTCGAATGGGCCGGTGCAGCCATCGTGACGGGTTGGGCAGTGAAAGCCACACCTCTAAGCTCCGTGCTAGGGGCACCAAGGGGACGAGAATTTTGGACGTACCCGGTGGGGCTTCGCAGCGGTGCGGAACAGGTAACGCGGCATCGGGGGGAAACGTGGCATCCCGAGGCTCTGGTGCTGAGAGCAAACTCAAGAGAGAAGTCCTCAATGGTGTCGCCGAAGAGGCCGAACTGGGAGACAGGGGCGTTGAGAAAGCGAGTCTTGTGGGCTTCACGCATCTCAACCAAGTCCAGCCATTGCTGACGTTCCTGGACCACCAGTGTGGCCATCGCCTGCCCGAGCGCCTTCGTTGCTCTCAGGGCGAGGTCGGTCGCTGAGCGCAGTTCCTGCAGCGTGTCGGGATCAGGGCCACCCCCGTGCATGTTTCGCAGTGCCTTGGCTTGGTGAACCTGCAGGAGAGCCATGGCATGCAGGGCGGAAGTGGCGCGTCTGGTAGCGCTGTAGACCTTCGTGGTGAGCGAGGATGTTGCTCTACAGGACCGGGAAGGGAGTACAGGGTGACCCCGCCAGGTGGTAGTGCTTCCGGGGCATAGGTGGAGCGCAACAGCTCTATCCACCTGGGGAATCGCCGTGTATCCGTGGCGCGTTCCGCCATCGAGGTTGGCGAGGGCGGATGAGCAGGTGGCGGTGCGACGAGTGGAGAGGGGTGCTCTCCACGAAGACGTCAGCTCATCATGCACCTCCGGGAAGAATGGAACTGAGGGGGGGGCGAGGCTGTGAGCGGCGCCCAACACCCAAGAACCAGTCGTCCAGCCGTGATGGCTGTGGGGAGGATGGAGGGTTCCAGTCCAAGCCCACGCTGTTGGCTGCATATCGGACATCTGTGCGTCGGCCTCTTCCTGGGTGTGCAAGCCCGAAGGCGGCAGCCCAGAGGAGTCGCCAACTCTCATTGGCCTTTTTTCATAGTTCAGAGGTGAATATCGGCGTTCAAGAGAGACCCCTAGTGTCGTTTCTCTGACACAACGTGGAGACAGCGACAGAAGGGGAACACTAAATTTTTACATATGACACATGTGAAAACATATTTCATGCAATTTAACAACATTTTATGTAAAATTTGATATTTACTCAAATAATTCTCAAAAGATGAACAAATACAGGAGTTCTTTTGCAATTTCTCCTCTTGGCTTCATGTAGCTACTACTTCAGTATATTCATTATATGCTATTATTTCAGTAGTTTAGGTTTTCAGGCCAGTTTTGTAATGTTGTTTATTCTTACATAGTAAACTTTTTCATCAAAAGACAAAATTATGACAAAAAAATTTGTGAAAATTAACTATGTGCTTGAGACACAGTTCAATCAATCCTTGAAGTAACATGAAACAACATTTGCATGTGGTTTAAAAGTGATACAGAATATTCTATAAGAGCACGTGTAGGGCGGGACTTGATTTATTTTTCATGGGATTTGATTGGATCTTGAAAAGTTGGAGCAGAACGGAGCCATTTGTTTGGAAGGGAGCGAAATGGAGCAAATAATTTCATTTGATCGAACATTTTTTTAAGACATTCATCAAATTTGAAAAAAAAAAAAATAAAACAATACTAATAATTCAGAGCATGCACTAATTAATAATTTACACTAAAACCAAAGAAGGTGAATAGGATACATTTTTCATTTCATGTTAACTTCAGTGCTGTTTTGTGTTCTGATCAGCTCAACACTGACACTGATATTGCTATATTTGTAAAAATGACATCTCATGTTCAATAAAACAAGAACTGCTGCAAAAGTTAAAATTTGTTATCAGTCTGCACAAGTTGAAGTGGCAATTTTGAGAGGGCATTCCCAAGATGTTTCAATGATCTGCAGCAGCATTCCTGCAAAGACAGTGAATTAAGTAAGTGAAAGTAAGTGCCTTAGACAAAACAAAGATTGTGATCTGCAGAGGCCATTGTTATGGCCTGTTAAGAATGTTTCCACTGGTTTCATTTTTTGCCATTTCTCATAACATCCAACAATGGATGTCTTGAATGAACAAATTAATCATGTTGTAGATAAAGTCCTGAATTATATGCCACAAAGTGAAAGAAAGAAAAAAAAACCCATCTTGTTATGTTTCTACCTAAAACAGATGAAGCTTTTATGAAAATGTGGAAACAATTAGTTTTAGGGTCGTCTTTTAGAGTAAATCCCAAATGAAACTAGCTGGCCCTGTATTTATGAAGCCCATTGCAGTGTACTCTAATGAGGCTATTAAGGAAAGGTTTGGCAGACTTTGATCTAAATGTGGTGATTTTTACAAAAACATCTCATCATGATAGATACTCATAACTCAGAGGCCTTAATTGTGCTTAATTTGTTTGGAATAGGAATGTGCTTTCAATTATACTGTGCATTCTGCCCACATGTTTAAAAGAGCCTGTCAGGGAAAATTAAGAACTAGTTTGCTTTGGAAGTGACTGTTTTTTATCACATTTAAGAGAGACTTGAACAGAAGGCAAAGGATAATTAGGCTCTATACAGAGGCCTGGGCAAGGAATGAGGACGAGACAGGCAGAGAAGGAGAGGGGAAATTAAAAATGTATGTGCTGGTGTGGCAGCATATAGATCCAAAGGCTGAAGTCTGCAACCAACATTATCGGTGGTTCTGCTTTTAACTGGTCACGCTGTTTTGCCTGCTGAAGGGCTAGAAGAGATGGTAATTCCACCACAACTGTTTAATGTGCTGTGTCAACCATAACTCTGTGGCTGCAGTAGGCAGGGTTGGGGAGTAAAAGAATACATGTAATGGGATTGCGTATTTATAATAAAAAATATACATAACGTCTTGGTTACTGTCGTAACCTCCGTTCCCTGATGGAGGGAACGAGACGATGTGTCGATGTAGTGACACTAGGGGTCTCTCTTGAGAGCCTCGTTTACCTCTTATCTTTGAGAAAAGGCCAATGAGAACTGGCGAACAGAATTTGCATGCCCCTCCCCCAGACATATAGGTATAAAAGGAGGGAAGCATGCTTCTGTTCAGACAGGTTTTGAGCTGAGGAGCCGAGAGAAAGGTGCCGGCCATTTCAGTGGCTAGTACAGTGTTGTGGCAAGAGGGACACAATGTCTCGTTCCCTCCATCAGGGAACGGAGATTACGACAGTAACCAAGACATTCCCCTTCTGTCACTCACTCAACGTTGTGTCGATGTAGTGACACTAGGGGTCCCTATCAAAAACGCCACAATACTGAACCATGTTATGTGGACTGCTGTGCAAAAATAGCAGGTGCATCAGAATGCACGTAACCTTCCTCAACGCCCCCCCGTTGTATCTAGCATGGGAGCAGGCCTTGCCAGCCGCTGCCTTTTCTCTCTCTATGTTTTCTCTCCATAGAGTGTTAGATGTGGCTGGAGCCATCAATGCTATAATACACATCGAGGAATGTGTTCTTTTCCTATCCTATTCTTTAAGGGTGGAAAGACCCCGCGGAGACCACATACTGCCCAGCATGGTAGGTTAACATGTGGTAAAATACATCACATGGGCTTACCAGCCACATATGGAGGTGGCACGGTGGTAGATCCTGCCTTGACGGGGAGGAGTTCTACAAACACAGCGAACAGGGGGAGAGGGAACTCTGCCCAAGGGAGATGTGGGTCTGCCGACAGGAGCGGAAAATACATCAAAGGAGATTATTGGAATAATCAGTACCTGTGGAGCACCTGTTCCAGTACAGGAAAGTCTTGCCTGCAGTGGGTCTGGCTGTGAACTCCTCCGTTGAATTCGGAGCCAGAGGGCTAGGGAGGAAGGACATCCAGGTTCCGTGATTTGTGGACTTGACTGGAGGAGTAGAGCGCACGTCTTCGCCTCAGGAGAATGGAAAGGTGCAATGCGCAAGCGATACACCCGGCCAGCTGTTCCGCATTACCGAATTCTACATGTTCAGACCTGACAAAACACAAAACGAGACCGGCTCAACCCGGAGATTGTAAAATCTTGTGAAGGTATTAGGTGTTGTTCAGCCCTCCGCTCAGCAGATGTCTGCTAGAGAGGTGCCATTGGCCAGTGCCCATGAGGATGCCACACTCCTCGTGGGCTGTCCACCAAAGCAGACAAAGAGCTGCTCAGAGCGTCTAAAGCTCTGTGTGCGATCCAAATAGGTGTGAAAGCACACACCGGCCACAGTAACGCTACAGCTGGATCTGCCTCCTTCCGGGGACAGCGCTTGCAGGTTCACTACCTGATCCCTGAAAGGAGTCGTAGGATCCTTGGGCATGTAACCCGGTCGGGGTCTCAGGATGACATGAGAATCAGCCGGACCAAACTCCAGGTAAGAGTCACTGACAGAGAACGCTTGCAGATCCCCAACCCTCTTCATGGAAGTGAGTGCAATCAGGAGGGCCATCTTCAAGGAGAGGGCCTTTAGTTCGACTGACTCTCGAAGGCCCAAGAGGACCACAGAGAGATCCTATGAGGGGAACAGTCATGGCCTAGGAGGGTTCAGCCTCTGGGCACCTCTAAGGAACCTGATGATCAGGTCGTGCTTCCCTAACGACTAACCGTCTATTGCGTGTATTAAGCGAGATAATGTACGGTCAGCCGGATGTTATAGCAAAATAAAACCCTTCAGGGTGACAAAAGACCCCTCCGCTTTGCATCGGAGTCCTGATCACCCTGTTGGTTTTATTTTTCTATAATAACCAGCTCACTGTACATTATCCTTTAAATAATTAATTTAATGTATTATACATCATCGATATACAGTACATAGTAAACCATAACAATGTACCTTAATTTACAGTGGACACAAACAAAGCATTTCTTAAATTGTTTACAATTACATACATATAGTTCAGTATGGTTAAATGGTAATTACATTTATTAAATTATATATGCTGTGAATGAACATGCGCAAAAGTGTTTTTGCAGAAGATTTTAGGTAACTAGGAATAGGTAAGCCAGGATGTCTTTTGACATCAACGTGACAAGGAAAGTGACAACACTTTTAAGAGTGAGGCAATAAATTAATTAATATAAACACAAAGCAAACTGTAGAAAATGACAAAGTGTCAATATCTTCTTTTAACCTCAATATATAACTCTATTTTTGTTGCATTGATAGATATGAATTAGGGCATTTTATGTTACTGATTAATATAAGTATGAAATTGAGTATTTATTAAGAATTTATAACATGTAAGGTAAAATGGCTCAACACAATACATTTACAATAAGGTTTCATTTGTTAACATGAATGCATCAAGCATCACAAATTGATAATGAACAATTGAATTTTTACAGCATTTATTAATTTTAGTTAATGCTAGCATACAAAAATTTAATTATGTTAATTCATAAGGCAATAACTAATGTTAACATATACATCTTTTAAATGTAAAAATCTATTAGCATATTTGAAATATACATTAACCAAGCTTTATAAATGCTGTAAAATTATAGTTTATTGTTAATACCAATGTCTCACTATTTGGGAGTCTCTTCATGAAAGTATCCCTTTTTATTCATGTTGTTATATCTGCATATCAATGATTTATAATGCATATGTAAATGATTTATTGGACATTAATGAGCCTCTTTATAAACCCTTAACAAAGGGAGCATCAGTGCAAATGTGTTACCATCACATTTTCTCTTCACCTTGAGTAAACATAACTGTAGAATCATAAGTAACTAAAGACACACTTAAAATGAATGTGACTGCATTAGTTAACAAAATATAAAATCACGTGGCATATGAAAAACTAATTTTTTCAAGAAAAACATTACACAAAAAAAGTTTGTTAGGTTTGAAATGATAAAACAATAGGTATACTTTTTAAAAATAGTCAATAAATATTTGGTCATTCCAGATTGTCAAACATCAAACATATCCATATTAAATATAATGAACTGCACTTGTGGTTTCTCCAACATGATTAAACTGGAAATTGACATGTTTTTTCCGAAAGTTTATGTACCCTGAAATCAACTCCATTCCACTAAAATAATAATGACCAGGCCCCATCATCCTACATTTATTGGTCACTTTTCCCTCTAGTTCTACTAATAGCGTGTTATGCAAGCATCCTCCAAGATGGGTTCTGGTCCCGTGGGAACCAGGAAGTAATTTGCATTCACATAAACAATGGTGAGTGCTTTTTTGTTTTTGCAAAGCAGTACTTGTTTTTGGCTCCACTCTGTGAATATTTCATCAGCTCACACATGCCCATTTGTTCAATAACACTCCCAACTTAGGCCACTGTGGGAAGTGAATACAATTTTGTTAATCACAGACCAATTTCAGCACAATTTTTGAGCAACAGCCATTGAGATGAATGGGTATGCTATTGAACTGCTCTCTATCACATAGAGAGCACTTCAGGTATTATAGACCTCCTTAAAGTACAAAACCTGATAGCTAACTACAGTCAGAGTCTCTCTCTCGCTCTCTCTCATTTATGAGTGTCTGTTGAGGTCTTCGGCGTTCTGCTCCATTAGAAGATTTCATCCGATCTGCTGTGTGTCAGTGCATGACAGATCATGTGTCTACTCACATAGCATCAGCTATCTTCTGCAGGGGCTTCATGTCAAATGGCTTGAGAGAGATACTGGGGATTTCTTCAACACTTTTACCCCTCCGGCACGAGAAATCTCATGATGTATTGAGCAGGAGGCCCCCCCCCACTCTGTGCCCATTATTTGGCAGAATGTTATCCTCTTAAAGGGATAGTTCACCCAGAAATGCAAATTCTCTAATCATATACTCACCCTCCTGCCATCCCAGATGTGTACGACTTTCTTTCCTCTGCAAAACACAAACAAAGATTTTTAGAAAGATATCTCAGGTCTGTAGTTCTATACAGTGCAAGTGAATGGTGACCAGAACTTTTTACTGAAAATCTACACTTTCACTTCCACATTCATCCAACCTGCTGTTTGGGGCTGTTCAAAGGTGGAGATTGATCTGTTTCTCACCCACACCTGTCATATCACTTCTGAAGATACAAATTACATTTCTGGATTACTTTTATGCCACCTTTATGTGCATTTTGGAGAGTCAAAATTTTGCCACCCATTCACATGCATTGTATGGACCTACAGAGCAGAAATATTCATCTAAAAACCTTGTCATACACATCTGGGATGGCATGTGGGTGATTAAATGATGAAAAGTTAATAAAAATAATAATCATTTTGGATGAACTTTCCCTTTAAGGCATCTTGAATCGATTCTCTTGGCCTGCGATCCGATATTTGCCAATACTTCAAAGTATGTTGCAATACGATTCAATTCAGGGGCCTGCGATCAATTTTCCGATGTTATGTGCATATTTTACACAATCAATACATTTAATTTTTTCAAATATAATATATAATTTGACTATTTTATTCAACTCTCTGTATACACGTTGGGATATCCACAACAAAATAAGGTACTTCAGATGTTTAAAAAATTATACCGATATATAATATAAAAAATAAGTCACACACAAGTGATTATCACTTGTTTGATGAAAGCAAATATTTCAGTTTAGTCCAATTCAAAATACTTATGACTTGTTTCGAACTATCCGTACTATCTGTGGTTGCCCTTCTATCACTCACTTGACGTCGTGTCAATGTAGTGACACTAGGGGTTGCTCTTGAGAGCCCCAAACACCTCCCATTCTTTGAGAAAAGGGCAATGAGAATTGGCGAGTGGAATTTGCATACCACTCCCCCAGACATATGCGTATAAAAGGAGCTGGAATGTTCACTCCATTCAAATTTTCTCTTTGGAGCCGAGCAGTTGTATTATCAGTGAGCTGAATACTACTGCTGTTCCATTCACCTCTTAAGAAGCGTATGCTGTACAGTGCATTTCCATCAGATTTCTCTCCTTCTGTACAACAAGTGCAGATTTCACCCCTGGGCACTCAACAGCGCTAAAAGATTGTATATTCCCACTAAAGAGTATATTTTCTCTATGAGATCACACTGAGACGGTTCATGGCAAAGTTGCGGTCACGGCTTTCCTTCTTCCGGGGGAAAGCCGCTCTAGCCGCCCCCCCACGCTCCTCCTTCTACTCACAGGTATGAGGTTGACCCAGCTGGCGCTGGAGGCGATTTGGGGAGTTCAATGGGTGCGGTGTCACCGGGTAATTCCCCGCGGACCTCCCGTTCCCCAGCATGCTCGTTTGCTTCTGTCTGGTTCCGAAAAGATACCAGCCCGCCTCACAGCATGACATCTCTTTTAGGGCCTGGATGAGTCTTCGATCGCTGCATCGGAGAGCACACTGGCGATGTCGGACGCCGAAGTCTCGACTGGGCTGCCACCTTCAGGTCTGCCTGTCCAGACTGAGGCTGACGCAGAGCTGACCACCATGCTTGCCTCCACACTGTGGAACCCTCCACACTCCCCTCGTGGCTTGATGATTGGTTCCTGGGTTCGGGGGGCCATTCATGGCCATGCACCCCCCCATCCCGTCCCTTTCTTCCCTGAGGTGTACGTTGTGGAGGGCACCTTTCATTGCCCGAAACAGACTTCTGGGTTCGTCCGCTCTCACTACCCTGGATGGCGGGGCGGTCCACGGGTACACGGAGGTCCCTCAGGTGTATAAGGCGGTTGCGAAGCACCTGTGCATGCAAAACAGTCCCGGCGGGATTGAGCGGCGCTACCCTCCAGAGCCTATAGGACTATGCCGTCGCTGGTGACCAAACATTACAGTGCCTACAGTGCCGCTGGACAGGCCACCTCCGCCATGCATGCCACCCCACCACAAGTCCCCATCTCCAGTTACGTCAGACACGATTGTCACCTTAGTGCCCCTCACCCGGATCTTTGACACGTGGCTAACGCTTTTGTCCACAAGACTTTTGAGAACTGGATCTTGTAGCATAGAGTTTTTGCTACAAAATTATGTGAAAACCACCCTGATCAGTCATTCATACAAAACAATATAGTAATTAAACTTTTGTAAGACAATTTTTGTGTTGAAAGGTAATATGCGGTAAGGTAACAAAGACCCTCCCCTGGGCCTATCAATGAGGGATAGAGAATGAATGTGAGGAGACTTAAATATCCAAATCAAGTTTTAAGTTAAAAGAAGTAATCTGACTATATATTTTCTTTACATAAAGCCTTTACTTAATTTTAGACCTACATTACCGTTAAAAGAAGTCTCTTCTGCTCACCAAGACTGGATTTATTTGATCCAAAATACAGAAACAACATTGATATTCTGAACTCTTTTTACAATTTAAAAGAACAGTTTTCTATTTGAATATATTGTAAAATGCAATTTGTGATCAAAGCTGAATTTTCAGCATCATTACTGCAGTCTTCAGTGTCACATGATCCTTCAGAAATCATTATAATATGCTGATTTTCTAAAATGGGCATATTTAAAGTACATTTTACTAATTTACACCTGAACAGATATTTGCAAGCACAAGCTATGTTGATGATAATGAGGCAGCATAAACACTATATTTAAAATATAATCTAAACATTCATCTAATTTTATATCATATTACATATCATATTTATATTATACAGAATACAATTTAAATACCAGCCAAAACAGCATTTAAATGTAACTAAAACTTGCTTATTAGGAGTCATATTTCAAATGTCAATACTCTGAATCCTGGCTGGCAAGTCTGGAAACAGTCCCACTAGTAAAATATGTACATGTTTATATAAAATAGCATGTCAACTAATGAAAACTAAATTACTTACTCGTCTGAAATAGTATCCTCGGCTGGATCAAGACTCTCTTCAAAATACAAATGTTAATCGGAGTCCCGCTCTTCTTCTGAGGAAAATGTTAACTCTTCCATACTATCCTGGAGCTTTCTCGTCTGTGTATCATTGCAAACGTGCAGAAAAATGAATGAAATGTGTTTAAATCAAACCTCACAGTCACCCGTGTCTCTTTACAAACACACAGAAAAGTTGAGTTGTGTTGTGTTTACATTAAACCTCACAGTCGTGGGCAAGTACATTTGCATTTATCATCTCAGCACATTAGCGTATGAATAGCGCCCTCTGCTGGTGGGTGGGATCACATTACAGATAATTAGATAGCAAAGTAAAAACTGTACATCGCTTGGTTTCAAACAGATTGCATTGCAGGAGAATATTTGTTTTAAATTTGAATTGTTTTATTTAAAAGTAGACATTTTAAGCTTTCTTTAGACATATGTTTCATGTTTGTGTGATAAGTATTCGCAGAGTTTCAGTTCATTTTTGTGAGGTGTTTCAGAAATATGCTCGTGAACACAGAGACTGCTGAAAGCTCACCCTTTATATTTTCTTTATTTTACAAAAGCACAAGATTTTGTTGTTATTTTGAGTGTACACAAATAAAAGTAGACCCTTTATAGTCTCAAATGATGTCTTCCACTTATCTGTATACCCAAATATGACTGAGTATTTTAAGTTGTTTCTGCTGTAATGACGAAAATATCCAGCAGGACACGCCAGCGCGTCCGTCGACCCCAGAGGGTTAAACAAATAAAAACATAGATTTAAACTGCATTAAGCGGTTTTAGTTCGATTAACCTTAGGAAGGATATAATATTTTATTAATTTTTTACACACTGATTGAAATGTTTCATATGAGAGCCATCTTTAGAAGACGGTAAAGCCTCTGACTCTAATATATATTGTGGTTTGTCAAAAAGGGGGGATTATTAATAAACTCTGACAAAATTATTCACCAAAGGAAAGCACATATTAATACCTCTTCCTCGGAATCCAGGCACCCCAAAGCTATTAAGCTGTTCCTGCTCCCCTTTCACTTTGTTCTTGGGAAATCATGCCAAAAGACTTAATTAGGCTGAATAATAGCCAAGCATGCGCAGGGCGTAATCCCTTCCACTGACGGCATGTGTTAATGGTTTCCTTGTCACTCACTGTACTTATAAGAAAACATGTTGCCTTTCAGTACTCTAATCTGCTCTCTGCAGGCTGCCTGGCCCTCTCCATTCTTTTTTTCTTTCACTCTCTCTCTTCCTTGTGTTTTGATTCAGCTGAAGGGAATTATGATGAATCCAGCTAAAGTTTGGCACAAAGTCTCCCTTCAACTTTTCAAATGAGAGAACAAATTACTCACTTCCTGTCCTCATATTAAGTAAGCATTCTTATTTTTTCCCCTCCTTTTTTAAGGCTGCATATAAGAAGTTGTTGTTTGTGCAAATGCCCGAGGACTCTTTTTCAAACTGGAAAGCCACCTCATGATGTTTATTTTACACATGGCAAAATGTCTTATCCTTATGCTTAAAGGGATAGTTCACCCAGAAATGAAAGTGTATTCATTATTTACTTCATCATGTTCTAAACCAATTTGACTTTCTTTCTTTTTTGGAACACAAATGGAGAAATAAATAAAAAAAATATTCTATTCAGTGATGTCATGCAATAGCATAACAGTGGACCAAATCTTCAAGATTCAAAAGGATGCGAAATTATAATTCAGGAGTCTAACAAATTATTCAATGTGAATCTTGGCTTGTTCTGAAGGCATACAATGCATTTTGGTGAGAAACAAACTGAAATGTAATTTATTATTTTGTGAAAATACTGACTGACCGTTGCGCTTATGTGGATGTTCGTGAGAGTGCACGAGATCAGCAGTTATGCTGCCCCCACTTGCAAGATGGTGCATTCAAGCGATAAACTGCTTGTTTGGTGCAATCGGACCACCACTGATAAAAAAAAAACAACAGAAAACACAACACAGCTTTACACGAACCAGAGAACCGAACTTACTACCCACTCTGCGTGCACTCATAGCTTTGACCACTTGCTTGCTCATCAAGTTTACAGCATTATAATGTGCCAGAATTTCAGCCAATCAGTAAATTTTGATTTGCTAGCTAGACCACAGATCATACTGCTAATCAAAACCGGAAGAGGTAGTTTGTTTTCAAGAAAGGAAATGTGTAACACACTATGACCACACGAAAACTGTTTTTATTTAACCTTTATTAAATATTTTTTGTCTGTACATTGCCAATAGGCTTACTAGCAAGATAACTATCTGTCTAGCTCTCTTAGTATGATGTATATAAGTATTTGGTTCTCTTGGCTAGTATTTGGTTATCTATGTTACCAAGTAACACTACCGTAGCTACTAGCTTGGCCATGTTAGCTACCACTTTTATCAGAAAATATATGAATATAATCTCTCCCATGTGCAAAACTACACTGTAAAATGCAATAGTGTAGTTAATTTGACTTCTATCTATCCCACAGGATATTCTAAGAGAGCAGTTTATTCAAATAAATGTATCCAGATTACAGTCTACCAAGGATCAGCAACTACTGAAATCTTATATTATATATACTATCTTATTTTTGTTATTATTACATTAAATATTATTTTCTTTAATAAACAAGTTATTTTGTCCACCTTCTTTAGTGTGTCCTCTTTCATTTTTTAGACAGCCTTGTATATTATAAATATTATGAATATTATAAATATTGCCTAAATTAACATATTCTGTGCTTGATGATAAATTATAAAAGCTGATTATGTTTGCATTTCAAAGATGTGGTGTATCTTGAAATATTCAGTATGCTGTTTTTATGAAGTTTATGCATTCTACCAGAACCCTTATGGCAAAAGTGATTAATGAGAAGAAATGGAAGATAAGGAAAAGAGGCTAATTATGTCTCCTGTCATATGGGGTAAATTAAAAGTACAGTATATTGAACCTCAATTGTTTGAGACAAAGCAAATAGTAAAAATAAAATTGAAGGAAATCCTAAGCATTGCATGATCCCAGGCCACTATATTTTGAAAAACCTACATTACAGTAAGTTAAGCCTTACTATATTCCTGGTATATCTATAATTCACAAGGTAAATATATTTTGTAATGGTATCTGCAAACGGTATATAATGTGAATACTTAACTTGGCTCTCCAGCAATATTTACACTGAGATGTTAATGGTTGCTGTAGCTACTTCAACAGTTCAACTGTTCCCAAGGGGGAAGACACCGCGGAAACCACACCCCACCCGGGGGGGTATTTTGAGTGGAAATACGTCACGTGGTCTTGCTGACTCTTTTTCATCGGAAGTGAGTCATGTAGAGAAGTCCCATGGTAGGTCCTACCCAACGGGAGAGGAGTTTCTACAAACATGGTGACTGGGGCAGAGGGGCCTCTGCACAAGGAAGACGCAGTTTACCAACAGGGAAATGATTTAGCTGAAGATATACGTTGCACAGGGTTACCTATGGGGAACCAGTACATGCGGAGCACCTACCCCAGTACAGGGCTTAGTTAGCACATGTAATGAGCTGGAAGTGAGTTTCTCAGCAAACTCGTCTGCCACAGGGCCAGGAGGAAGTCATTCAGGGAACACATCTTTGAACACTACTGGGAATCAACAGCGCACGTCTTCAACTCAGTGGAGGTGAAAGGCTCAATGCTCAAGTGATACACCCGGCCAACTGTCCCTGGCTTACCTGCCCAGTCTTGCTAGGACACGGGACGAAAAAGCTCAGCTGACTCTAAGGGCTCAAAGGGGGCTCCCCGTAGGCGTTGAAGGACTACAGAGAGGTCGCATGAGGGAACGAGGCGCGGTCTGGAGGGATTCAACCTCCTGGCGCCTCTCAGGAACCTGATGATAAGGTTGTGGTTCCCTAAGGACTTACCGTCCACTGTGTCGTGGTGGGCTGCTATAGTGTCTACATACAGCTTCAAGGTGGTGGGAGACAGCCGTCTCTCCAACCTCTCCTGCAGGAAGGAAAGCACCTATCCGACTGCGCATCTCTGGGGGTCTTTGCGTCGGGAAGAACACCACTTAGCAAACAGATGCCAGTTCAAGTTTGGAATGTCTACCATGGCGGGTGGTAGGCCACTTAGGTCTTCCGCATCCCATCCAGTGGCCAGTCCTGGAGATTCCAGAGGTCTGGCCGCGTGTGCCAGATGGTGCCCTGTCCCTAAGAAAGAAGGTCCTTCCTCAGGGGAATTTGCCGGGGGGTCTGACGCAAGGAGCGTGAGTTTCGAGACCAAGTCTGGGTGGGCCAGTAGGGTGCTACTAGGACGACCTACTCCTCATCCTCCTTGACTTAGCACAGGGTCTGTGCAAGGAGGCTCACTGGGGGAAACGCATATTTGTGCAGTCCAGGGTTCCTGGACTGCAAATCAGCTGGACCACCTAAGGGTGGATTCTCCACTCTCCCTTGCGGGTAACCTGTTGTGACAGTGCATCCACTGTAGTGTTAAGGTCTCCCGGGATGTGAGTGGCTCGCAGCAACATGAGGTGCTGCTGACTCCAGAGGAGGAGACGGCAGGCGAGTTGTGACATACGACGGGAGCGTAAACCGCTTTGACAGTTGATGTATTTTCGTGGTGTCTGTCCGAGCCAACACATGCTTGCCCTGGATCAGTGGAGCCAGTGCTGAAGCAGTCTCATATACATCAACCCGAGCGGTGTGGCCACCGCTGAGGACGCCATATGCCCCAGGAGCCTCTGAAACTTCTGTCTGAACGTCTTTAAACAGGTCAGCACCGACCGGGCCATCATCGAGACTGAGTCCAACTCCAAGCTGAGAAAAGAGACGCTCTGAACCGGGAGGAGCTTGCTCTTTTTCCAGTTGACCTGAAGGCCTAGTCAGCTGAGGTGTGAGAGCACCAGGTCCCTGTGCGCACACAACACATCCCGAGAGTGACCTAGGATTAGTGAGTTGTTGAGATAGTTGAGGATGTGAATGTCCACTTCCCTTTCCTCTGCGGTGGAGCCGGTGCAGCCGCCTCAGGAGGACGTCCTTGGCGATGAGTAGATGGTGTGCGGGATCTTGAGCTGCATCGGGGAAGGATGTGTTGAATGGCCTCCATCTGCTGCTTCACTGTCACGAACTGCTGGGCAAAGTCTTTTACGGTGTCGCCAAATAGGCCAGCCTGGGAAATGGGGACGTTAAAGAACCGTGCCTTGTTGGCCTCTCGCATCTCGACCAGGTTGAGCCAAAGGTGGCGCTCCTGGACCAACAAAGTGGACATGGCCTGCCCGAGAGACTGTGCCGTGACCTTCGTTGCCTGGAGGGTGAGGTCGGTCGCCGAGCACAGCTCCTGCATCTATCCCGGGGCAGAACTACCCTTGTGCAGCTCTTTCAACGCCTTGGCTTGGTGGACATGCAGGAGAGCCATGGCGTGCAGTGCGGAGGCGGCTTGTCCATCGGAACCGTAGGCTTTGACCGTCAGGGATGACGTAAACCTACAGGCATTGGACGGGACCTTCGGCGCCCACGCCAGGTGGTGATGCTCTGCGGGCATAGGTGCCCCACAAGCGCCTTATTCACTAGGGGCATTGCTGATTAGCCCCTGGCCGCCCCACCATCGAGGGTAGAAGGTGCCTCCCACGACCTTGCCAGCTCCTCGTGCACTTCCGGGAAGAAGGGAGAGCGGAGGTTTCACTCTAGCCCGATGCTCACGGCTGCCCGGAAAATCATGTCCGTCATTTCGTCATCAGCATGAGACTGGCCGACCGTACCCGAGGGGGGGAGCCCAGCTGAGGCTTCCACGTCCGACTGGACGAGCCCGCTCTCCGATGCTGCACTTTAATACTCATCACCTTCGCATGCCCCGAACAAGAGATTGAACTCGCCCCTGAGACGAGCTGGCGCACTGATCTGGAAGCCTAATCGGGGCAAACGAGCGTGCGGGGGAATGGGAGGTCCGCAGGGATTTATCCGGCGGAGGTGGTCTCATTGAGGTCCCCAAATCAACCCCCAGTAGGTAGAATGAATGAGGCGGGGAGCCGATGGGGTGGCATGCTTTCTTACGAAAGCGAGCCGCGACATCAACGTTGCCATGGTCATGTCCTCGCAGTGAGGACATGATGCATCCACAAAAGATGTCTCCATGTAAGCATCGTCCAGACATGAAAGACAGCGATCGTGGCCGTCGGAAGTCAAGAGCTAACGACCGTAACCAGGAATAGCACACAAGGGGACAGGCATCTTTAAAAAGAAGTTTCTGTGTGTGCCACTCTTATAGAATATACTCTTAAGGAATTTTATTTTTTTTTATATACTCTTTCAGATTCGTTCTGCCGAAGCGCCCATGGGCGATCGCTGCAGTGCACCAGTGCAGAGGGGTGAGAAAGCCATTGTAATGCGCCATCAGAAATCCAGCAGAGGTGAAAAGGAAGCCGTGGGAAATTCAGTTCAGTTAACATCTGACTGTTAAAAATAACTGTTTACTCTTGAATAATTACTTAAGAACTTGAAACCATTCTTCCATAATTAACCAATTAGTTAGTGTTCTAATATTTTGTGATTTTGAAGCTGGTATTGAGAATCGGCAAATTTCACTACTGACTACTGAAACTTTGGTATTGCGATTATGTATGGCCTTTATCTTACATGGTAGATCTTTCTGCAATAACATTATCAAAAATAGATCTCATTCCATAGAAGTGTGAGCACCCCTGCTCTAAATGTATGATGTTTCCAAAGTCAATGAGTAATTGTGTTAAATAATCGTGATCTCAGTATTGACCAAAATAATTGTGATTATGATTTTTGCCACAATCGAGCAGCCAAGCTCTTAAATCACATCTGATTTTCGACAACTCATATTGTCTGGCATTAGTTGTATACTGAAAGTTCTTGGACAGATTTTTCACCCAACGTTATATTTCTTCAAAACCTGACGAAATTTCACAAATCTCCAAATTAGCTGGGTTTATCAATGAAATAAAAGATTGGATTGCAGAAATGACAGCGACTCCATACCATTCATTCTCAATGCGAGCACAGCGACATCCGGCGACACGAGCTGTCGCGACCGTTGGCGCTAGATGTGGGCGTGTCCAGCGATGCGACAAAGTTGAGACAAGTTCAACTTTATTCAAATGAAGAGCGACTAACGAAAGCGACAGCCAATAGGAGAGAAGACGGGAGAGCTCACGTGATCCTTCTCTCTCTCTCTCAGGTCCTGCAGTAACGGAAAGATGGATGAAAGGCTAATTCTTGCTGTTAGAAATTTTCCAGTGCTCTATGATATGTCTCTTCCCACGTACAAGGACATTTTTAAGAAAAATACTGCGTGGAAAGGTGTATCTGAGATTGCAGGGATTTTATGGACCCAGACAGACCGGCATTTGCATTTTCGCCGCAGATAAACAGCTGCTACGTCAAACAGCACGCCTTGTTTCTCATTCATCTTTGATATAAAGCATTTTATGTACTGATTCCATTTATATTTAGTCTTTTCCCTCCAAAATGTTTGTTTTTAGTGGCAAGAAAAGAGATTTGCTGTCAACAGCAATGGAATGACATCCGTGAATGTCATTTATAAACGTTTCTAGGTAACCAGTAGTGGGAACGCCCACTAGAGACTTCACCTCCAGCCACTGGCGACCTGCAGCGACAAAGTCGCTGGCAGTGTGTACGCACCTTAAGTCTATCCCTCACAGCCTTATTGTCATTCCCATTAAAAATGATCATCAAAGATGCTGCTAGCGTGAATAAGGTCTATTAACAGCAACTTAGATCACTTTGTTATTCATTAGCATTTTACAAAACACTCTGAGAGGTATTTATAAACCCAACTGTACAAAAAATCTAAACCCTAAAATGTTTGAATGATCATTTGAATCAGAGCAAAAGATTTGCCCTCTTTGTCCATTTGCAGCATTCCTCACATTTTCCTACGGGAAAGGAGAGAGCACAGGAGCATTATGTGGTTGTTTGCTTGTGTGTATGCATGTGAGAGAGAAAAGACTTTGTTTCAGATATAAATCAATAAGTGCAGCTACTAGAGTGGGCACAGTCATGCATTTTCATTGTGGAGCGACAGCCAGAACCAACGAAGCATGACCTGCCATAGGCAAAGCTTCTCTGCACATCAGCCAAACAGCATTAATATTGAAAATGCATTAATACCTCAAGCATGTCGATTTGTTGGAATCGGGCAGCAGAGGGGGCTAGATTTGACACTCGCTGGAAATAAATGGCCCCTGACATCTCTTATAGGTGAAAGTCATTCTAGTTAGTGTTTAAGTGCCAAGTATAAATCTTTTAAATTATAAATCAATGAATAGTTAATACAATAATAGGAATCTTTATAAATATTTGAGTGGATTAGGAGTGTCGTGTGTGTGAATGTGAGAAGAACTATATCCAGTGTTTATAATCACACAAACACACCTCTGCTTTCCACAGCATTTGTGTGCATTAGGTGTTGGCTTTGAGCACAAATGCATCATTTGAATAACATGTACAGTAATTGATTGGTAACATAACAGTACATAAGCAACGTTAGGTGTAATCCGATTACAAAGTAGTAAATTACTGTAATTTATTCACTTATTACTGTAGCCCATTACATATTAAGTTATAGTAATCAATCTGTTACTGATGTTTAATTGCATTACTTTTGGCAGTTTTATATTTTTATTTTATTTTATTATTTTTCTACCCAATTCCCACTACTTACTAGGACCTCATTGTGGTGTGATTACTCACCTCATTCCGGGTGGCGGAAAACAATCTCAGTTGCCTCCGCTTCTGAGATAGTCAATCCGAGCATTTTATCACGTGGCTCACTGTGCATGACACCAGAGACTAACAGTATGTGGAAGCTCATGCTATTCTCTGCGATCCATGCACATCATACCATGCGCCCCACTGAGAGCAAGAACCACTTAATCGTGACCACAAGGAGGTCACCCCCATGTGACTCTACCCTCCCTAGCAACTGGGCCAATTTGGATGCTTAGAAGACCTGGCTGGAGTCACTCAGCACACCCTGGATTTGAACTCCCAACTCCAGGGGTGATTGTCAGTGTCAATACTCAATGAGCTACCCAGGTCCCCAATCTGATGGCTGTTTTAAAAAAAAACGAACAAAAAAAAATGTGGTTGATGTTTAAAAAGAATAATGATAAATTTCAGCACAATGAAACACAGTAGAATGAAAAACAGTCAAATGAAAAATGGATATGAAATACAAAAAAATCACTTTGTGAATTCTTAAAGAAGCACAAAAACCTTTGTAACTTTTGATTTACAACTTTGGACAGCCACCTGCACCACATCAACGCGTCCCGTGTGTGATGCCTGTGCCTTGTCCTACCTGCAACGTGGTGCTTCTTGTCCATTAAGTGACCTTTAAGCACAGTAAATGTTATATCACCCCTTGTGGTCACCCAAAGCTATTATGCCAGACTGTATTTAACAAAATGCCAACTGACAGTGAATTGGAAAGCAAATAAATTAGGCTACTAATTTAAATATATTGATATATGTCGCCGAAGAGGCCAAGCTGGGAGGCGTGGCTATGAGCGGCGCCATGACCCGAGGAACCGATCAAGTAGCCGTGAGGGGGGACAGAGGTTTCCAGTCCAGCCTTGCGCTCAAGGCGGCCTGGGAAAGCATAGCGGACATCTGCGCGTCAGAAGTGGAGAGAAATCAACCACATCCAGGAACAACACAGAGGCCGAAAGACATCTTTAAAAAGACACGTCCTGAAATGGACGTTCAACGCCTGGTGTGTATTGCTCTTTTATGAGTGGGAACTCAAACTCTTTTAGAGGAAATAAACTCTTTTTAGGAGGAGAAACACTCTTTCAGGCAATGAAATCGCTGTCGAAGCGCCCAGGTGTGTGGACTGCACAGCATGCAGAGAGAGAGAATGCCAGCTGGAAACGTGCCGTAGATCCAACAGCAGTGCTTCTTGCCAACAGAGGTGAGTGAAATAGTGGTGAACTCAAGCTTTGCTGTTGCACAACCGTTCGGCTCCGAAGAAAAATTCTGAGTGACACTCGCTGCCCCGCTTCCCTTTATACCCATATGTCCGTGGCGGGGCTTGCAAATTCTGTCTGCCAACTTGACATTGGCCTTTTCTAAGGTTCAGAGGTATGTTTGGCATCCCAGGAAGACCCCTTGTGTCACTTCATTTGACACAATGTCAGTGTTTTATAGTCAAAACAAGTGAAAAAAATCTACCAGTGCTGAAGAAGTAATCCAAAGTATTTAAAATACGCTACTGATCTTGAGTAATCTAATGGAATATGTTACAAGTTAAGTTTTAAAATATATATTCTGTAGTGGAATATACTTCAAAAGTAACCATCCCAGCCCTACATATATACTGTATATATATATATATACATATTTCCCTATGTATTATATATATATAGTTTCCCTATGTATTATATATAATACATAGGGCCTATAATAAATATATAACACAGATTGAAGTTCAGTTAATTGTGGCAGATAAATAAAGCAGTAATTATTAGAAAAGGCAAACATCACTTCAGTCTATTACAATGGACTTCAGAGAATGAACTGATGCCAACTCCAACCATAAACATATGCCATATGCCATATATAAGACATACATCATATGCAATTGCCTGAACCTTGGATTTAGGATAGACCTCACCGAAATTACCGGCCAGTTGCACTTCGATGCACCTCGCTGATCTCTGCCTGCATCACCTCAGTCTAATTATGGACTGCACTCTTGAAATGGAATACATAGACTCAAATAATTGCCAACAAAACACTTCAACAGCCAACTAACAAAGGACAATTGCATCTATGTGAACTTATGCAGTTAATACAGGATGAACTTCAAAGACATTAGTCATTAATCTTACAGTTCATACAAAATCTTTGTTTAAACACTGGCCCTTAATACTTACTTAGTTTAATAATTTTAAACCATGACTTGCATTATACATAAGTAATATTGCCATTATATTCATGATGTTAGCCAGATGGGAACTGGCCCCCACAGTGAGTCTTGATTCTCCCAATGTTATTTTTTTCCACTAACCAGTTTTGTGTTCCTTGCCACAGTTGCTTCGGCTTGCTCACTGGGGTTCTAAATACATTTATTATTTAATTACTTATTTTTACACAAGTCACAATCAGATTTGATCAAACTACACAATGATGACTCTAAAACATTATAGATATTACAGTTTAATTTTGTATGTATATATATATATATATATACACACAAACACACGTGCACACGCACACACACACACACACACTACAGTTTCTATATATTGGTTTTTCCTATATATATATATATATATATATATATATATATATATATATATATATATATATACACTACGGTTGTTGAAAATGTAGGGAAATTATGTCATTATTTTGAGATAAATCCTAATAATTACTAAAAAATATATAAGTGGTAATTTAGATTGTATCTGGTATTTACATAGCAGTAGTTAAAAGTGATTTTCTTTATGAGTGGGATAAATACAGTGTTTTCCTGTCTATATTTACTTAATTTTTACTTTGGTTTGAGATGAGCCCTGTTTACAGGCAAACAGTGACATTAGTATATATGTAAATTCCTTGCTTTGTGTATGTGTTTATCAGTATCTCATTTGTGTGTCAGCATAATCATTTGTGGTGTTTTCATTCTTGCTCATTGACCGTGATACACAACACAGTATTTGTGTTATTGTGATTGGTCTGGAAAAAGGAGTTTGGTTGTATAAGCTATTATCTTCACAGTCATCGTGATCTGGATAATAAGCTCCGTCGTTACTTCTGCTGACATTGCATGCTTTCCCAGCAGATAGATTAGCTCTATTTATTTAGGAATTGATGACAAACCCTGTCATATTAACAAAAGAGGGCCGCTGAATAGATCACTGGAGACGTAAACAGGCCCCGTGAGACTCTTTTCACATAGAGAACGTTTATCTGTGTGATGTCTCCACGTCTTTTTCTCCCACTAGGAATTAATTTTGCGGAACATTACCGCTGCACGGTAGTTTTTTCATCTGCTTGGCTGAAACAGTGACACTAAAGGTGACAGTTCAATTTGCGCAGAATAGATGGCTGCTCTCAGTGCCTTGCCAAGTTGTTGATTTCTATTTTGCCTGCCAGTGATGTTATGAGTTCACCAGGACCTCTGAAGCGCAGTCATCTCATCTGCCTGTTCTTGAAACTCGTTGGATTAATATTTCTCTCATATCTCCTTGCTGCCTCTCTCTCTCATCACCTTTATTAACTCTCAGTGTCTTAATGATGTTGCATTGGCTTTAGTTTGCGCACTTGCCGCTGTATGAGGACTCTCCTTGCCATCGGGTTGCCTCTCTTTTTAATTAGTTATTTGCCAAATCCATTGATTGATTAATATGGTTAGCGAGGTCATATAAGGTCACACACGAAACACCTTCATATCAAGATGCAATGCAAAAGAGTGCAACAGTCTTGTTGTGGAAATAAAAAAATCCCATTCATTTTCTCTATAGACCTTTTTTCTGGGGATCTTAATGGTGAATCTTTCTGTTATTCTATTGCGTTTGATAGCTTCAGCTGAAGTAATTTTTAACCTGGTTTATAGCCGGTATTAATGGTGCGATCAGTAATTGTTTCCTCATTTAAAAAGTTTTACTTTAAAGAAATTAACAGAAATATTGAAACTTATGTATTAAATCATGACCACTCATGTGAGATGAAAAGTTCAGTCATATCAGTAACCTTATAAAGCTCTTTTATTCTACATGGTGGAATCTGCTCTAAATGTTGCGTTTGTGCTTAGATTCAACTTCAACTGCATTTGGGAGATTGTGTGGCATTGTTTTGTGCTTTCTTGGTCTTTAATTAATTTTTTGCTGTTTATTGTGTAGTAACACACAGATACAGTGATTAAAGTATGTCGTCATGAAATCAGAGACCCTGACCTAGTAATCTGAACACATCAAGATGAATGATTGAATGGATGCACACTGCAATGACAACTGTTTACTTCTCAACGAAAGTATCGCCCATATTTTACACAAAGCATCACAAGATGTAGGAAAAAGGTGGATAGTGGAATTGATTTTTAACTACAAATTATAAACCTTTATAAGTCCTTAAAATGACTTTTAAAACTCTGCTGCCTCATGCTTCACAGAAACCTGGCTGAGTGAAGCCATTCCTGACAGGGTTAACAGGGAAAACGAGAGGCGGTGGAACATGCTTTTCCCTGTCTGTCGCTCACTTGACGTTGTTTCGAATGAAGCGACACTAGGGGACATTCTTGAAGGCCTCGGTTACCTCTGAACTTGAGAAAAGGCCAATGAGAATTTGGCAGACTGAATTTGCATGTCCCTCCCCCGGACATACGGGTATAAAAAGAGGGAATCGTGCGTCTGTTCATTCAGATTTCTTCTTCGGAGCCGAGCGGTTGTGTGATCAGCGAGCTGAGATCACTCCTGTTCCACTCACCTCTGTAGAGCTGTTGGATCTACAGCGCATATCAGCGGCTTTCTCTTTCTCTCCTTGCAGCTTTGCCCCTGGGCGCTTCGACAGTGTTTCCTTAAAGAGCAAATAGACTTCTAAAAGAGTATACACATTGGCGTTGAACCTCTTTTTAAAGACGTCTTTCTGCCTTTGTGTAGTTCCTGGATGCGGCAGATATCTCTCCACTTCTGACGGTCATAAGAGCTGCCTGTCATGTCTGGGCTGGGATCACAAGCAGGCAGCATTTTATGAATGTTCATGTTCTCAGTGTGAGAACATAACCATGGCAACGTCACGGCTTTCTTTCCTCCAAGAGAAAGCCACTTCAGCCCCCACCCCCCGGTTCATTTCTTCCCAGAGGTGCATGATGAGTTGACGAAGCAGTAGAGGGCACCTTTACTGCCCGAAACCGGCTTCATTGCTCCTCCACTCTCACTACCTCAAGCTGTCTCCACCCTGCATGCAATGGCCACCCTGCAAATCCACCAGGTCAAGGTACTTAAAGATCTGTATTTGGGTAGTCCTGATCCTGATGTGCTGCAGGAACTGCGCTCGAAGACCAACCGCGCCCCCCGGGCCACGGAGTTTATAGCGCCGGCACTCGGACAGGTGATGCACACAGTCGTGGTCGAGGAACGACATCTGTGGCTGAACCTGGTCGAGATGCGGGACCCCGACAAAGCCCGCTTTCACAATGCCTCTGTCTCCCAGTTAGGCTTATTCGGTGACACTATTGAAAACTTTGCCCAGCAGTCTTCGGCAGTGAGGACGCAGATGGAGGCCATCTCCCATATCATGCCTCGCCACTGTTCCAGCAGAGGGCGTCCCCTTGCAGCTTCTAAACAACAGGCAGCTCCGCTTCAACCTGAACCGTCTGTGCTGTGCAAGGTCAGGGAGGTCGAGGAACAAGTCACTCTAGTGGCCCCCTATTGGCCCACATGGATCTTACGCTCCTCGCGCAGCCCCTACATGGCGAATTACCCTGAGGAAGACCGTCTTTCTGAAGTGCCGTAATTACTCTGTACTGGATTAGGTGCTCCACCGTACTGGGAAAAGAGCAAACTCTCCCCGGTTCAGAGCATCTATTTTCTCGGCATGGAGTTAGACTCAGTCTCAGTGACAGCACGCCTCACGAGCGAGCACTCGCAGTTGGTGCTGAACTGCCTGAGATCGTACGGCACAGTGGTTCCAGAGATTTCAGAGGCTCCTGGGGCATTTGGCATCCTCAGTGATGGTTGCGCCGCTCGGGTTGATGCATATGAGACCGCTTCAGCACTGGTCTCAGACTCGAGTCCCGAGATGGGCATGGCGCCATGGCACATCCCGTGTGACCCAGGCCCCTTCCTGCCATCACTTATTCAGTCCTCTGTTTTCTACGGACAGGAGTCCCTCTACAGCAGTTCAGATGCATTGGAGTTACAACGGATACCTCTCATTTGGCTCCTGGATGGGGCCCTGGCTGGGTTGGCACATCAACTGCCTAGATTTTCTGGCTGTATTTCTTGCCCCACGCAGATTTCTGCCGTTGATACGTGGCAAGCATGTGTTGATTCGCTCAGCGAACAACACAGCGATAGTGTATATAAATCGCCAGGGCGGCGTTCGCTCTCGTCGCAACTCTCCGCCATCTCATAGAGAGAAAACATAGAGAGAGAAAAGGCTGCGGCTGGCACGGCCTGCTCCCAAGCTAGTTATGTCTCTTTCCTCCCTCAGGGATGTGGGGAACTATATGAAGTCTCTTGGATGCACCTGCTATTTTCACACGCAGCAGCTTGCTTGCACCTGCATCAGCAGTCCACGTTCAGTGGTGTGGCGTTTTTAGATAGGGAACCCCAGTGTCACTACATCGACACAACATCGAGTGAGTGATAGAAGGGGAATGTATCAGTTACTGTCGTAACCTCTGTTACATAAAGGAACGAGAATTAGTTTTTCCTCTTGCCACAACACTGTACTAAGCCACTGAAATTGCCAGAACTCACTCTCGGCTCCTCAACTCAAAACCTGCCTGAACAGATGCACCCTTCCCTCCTTTTATACATGTATATCCGGGGGAGGGGCATGCAAATTCTGTTCGCTAATTCTCAATGGCCTTTTCTCAAAGATAAGATATAACCGAGGCGCTCAAGAGAGACCCCTAATGTCACTACATCAACACATCATCTCGTTCCCTCCATCAGGGATCGGAGGTTACGACAGATAATTGATCAACTAATGTCATACAAAGTCCAGTAAACATAAAAAAAGCTAAATCAATATTTGTTTTGACCACCTTTGCATTCAAAACAGCACCAATTCTCCTATGTACACATGGACACAATGTTTCTTGTTTTTTGGCAGATATTGATGTTCCAAGATTCTTGGACAATATGCCTGTAACGCTTGAGCAGAGAGGCAGACGAGGAGAGGCGGATCCAAATGCAGTTAAGAATTTATTAAATAAACAAACAAGTAAACACAAAGGAACAACCCTCAATGGGGAAATAAAACATAAAACTGAAAACTAAACTCGATGAACACAAACAGAGAACTCAGGCAGGGAACACATACCAGGCTAACAACATACCTCCATAGACAAACAACGACTGACAGCAACTGAACAAACAGACAGGGTTTAAATACATAAATGTGGGACAAAGGGGCCAATGAACAAACAGGACTCAAACAAGATAACAAGGAGATTAACAGAAACCAAAGGCAAATTAACAAGGGCAGGTGAAAACAATGAACAGTGAACACGAGGGAAAACAAGACTGTGGAGCTACAAAAGGGACAAAAGTGAAAACTAAGGAGTACAAAAGTGACAAAAATGGTAAACAAAAGGGCAACAGTGGAACAAGACAGGGTATACATAACAATGCCACAGTTCTTATATCTATTTAGGGTGTCTCAATTACTTCTATCTCTTCATTTAATCCCAGACTGACTCAAAGTTCATTGGTGGGCACTGTGGTGGCCATGCCATCTGTTGCAGGGCTCCCTGTTCTTTTATTTTATTCTAATCTATTTGCAAAAAGAATTTTGGTTGAGGCTCAGTGGTTGAGGTAACCCTGAGCCTCAGTGGTTGAGGCTCAGGTTTACTGACCAGAAGGCCGGGGGTTCAAGCCCCAGCACCACCAAGATGCCACTGTTGGGCCCTTGAGCAAGGCACTTAACTCCAGGTTGCTCCAGGGGGATTGTCCCTGTAATAAGTGCACTGTAAGTCGCTTTGTATAAAAGCGTCTGCCAAATGCATAAATGTAAATGTAAAATGTATATTTTTATATACATGGCTCCAGCCATCCACTCCTCAGCACCACAGCGGTAACTTAAACTCAGAAAATGCTATATTAATAAAAGTATATGCTGTACACCATAAACTGGAATGTGTGCACTCTAACTAGTCAATGATGCACCAGAACTTAAATACCTAAATATTATTAACACCTACGATATGAATAGAGAGACCATTAAGAGGATGAAAATAAGAAGCTCAAACAATGTGCCGGATAAATTAAAGAAAGCATATGCAGGTACGTTGGTTATATACTGTATATATACAGTATATATATATATATATATATATATATATATATATATATATATACAGTATATATATATATATATATATATATACAGTATATATATATATATATATATATATATATATATATATATATATATATATATATATATATACTATATATACTGTCAGCCTCCTCAGAAATTAGTTGAATATGGCATTAGATTGACATTTAAAATCCAAGTGCACCAATTTTGGTGGTGCAGGCAAAAAGTCACCAAAGTAGCGCTTCGTCATGAGTGTGTGTCATCAAGATGTTTCATTTCAGTGGAGGCTTTGTTATTTTTGATTGCAGTCTTGTATAGTACAGTATGTGTTTGATGGCATTGTTAGTCTTCTCATCTATGGTCTCAGCATGGCTCTGTTCTTTTCATTTCTCTTTGTAAATCACAAGTAAGACCACCTTCAGTGGGAATGTGTGATGCTTCAACACACATACTGTGTAGTGACCAAGCATAGCTCAGTAAATAAATCCATAATTGGATTTCTAATGCGGGAGACCAAGAGATCAGGGCTATAGCACTAGGGTGCTTTATAAAATGGAAAGTGCCAACTCTAGATTCTGATTGGACAAGCAATGTTGAAAGCCGTTGTAAAATTATTATAAACACATACCTGTGAGCGCATATTTTTTATTAATGTTGCCATGTTCCTACGCTCTTTGGGACACTGCAAACTTCTACAGTTAGGATGATGAATCTAAAATTAACCATTTTTGGCGGAATAATTGTTGAGTTGCTACTTGTTATCAAATGTTAAATCTGCTTCCTGAACAAAACCAGTTGAGAACAAGTTGTTAAGACTGTGTGTGTGTGTGTGTGTGTGTGTGTTTTTGCTTAAGACAATAAATCCTTGGAATTCTTAAACACTAGGCCACTACCTTTATCAACTACAGAGAGCCTGTAAAGAACAAAGTCAGCACTCTGTCTGAGCACTGCAAACTGCTGCCCCAGCAATCCTCTATTAATGGGATGGGGAGGAGAGTAAGAAAAATATTTTTTAATTCAGCAGATTTCTGCCAAACATTTTTTCCTGTCTGAGCCCTGTCAGAACAACGAGATCCTGATGGGGCGACATTTAAATCTTTAAGCAGCAGAGAGAAAAAGAGGGTGGCCCAAACAAAGTTATGATTAATGTTTAAAGAGAAAATAATGGAAAAACAATGTCTAGAAAATGCAAAAAAGGACTATTTGGAATGTCTTATATTACAGGGAATATGACTAAATAATATATTAGAGCATGTGTTTTACAGCAGGTTTTTTTTATTGTGAATATTGAAAACATAAGTATGCAGAGAGCGACCGAGGGCCATGTCCATAGTGCGACTTTAATAGAGTTATGTATGGGGATGGGAAAAAGCATAACTGACCTCTGTAATGGAATATTGGATGTGTTTTCATGTATTTTTTTTTTAAATATCAAATATTCTCTCTTTTGTAGTGGTACCCATTTCTATATTTAATGTCTTTTTGCAGGTAGCATGAATATTAACACATATAATCTGTAGTTTCACATGATGCCTGTTAAGGGGTCCATTGTAACAGATGTCTCCATCAGTGGTTCTCAACTGGTAGGTCACAACCCAAAAATAGGTCATGGATCTGTTCTGATTGAGTCGCGTACAGCAGGGAAAAACAACTGTGAATGCAAATAATAAAATGCAGGTAGACATATAATCAAGCCAGCTACCAAGGTGTAATCATAATAATTCATACGAGATACAACTTATATACTCATATTAAGTAATGTAATTACTTTCAGACCAAATAATCAGCAAACAAAATTCAATACGTCTATTTGAAACGTCTGAGAACAAATTTGGTAACTTATTCCATATTTATTTATTCTATATAAATGACTGATGATATATATATATATCTTCTTTGATATTCTTTGATTCGTTTCTTTCTTCTTCTTCTTCTTCTATGGTAGTAACAGTCATACTTTTTGTGTGATTCATGTTGTATTCTTCAAAATCATACAAATCCTTACAATTTCGCCATCTCGTACTGTTGTTGCGACTTGTCATGAGACCAGGTTGAATCGTGCATAGTTGGGATAGCAAAATAAATAGGCTTATCAATGTTTAAAAGGAATGTGAAAATGCTTACCATATGTTTTGATTTATCCAATCAAACGCTATGGCCTTTTGATGCAAAATCATCAGGCACTTGTTAGAAGCTAGCCAAATTAGACAGATGCCAACTTGGACAGGTTGCGTGACATACCCGCATCATCAAAAACTATGAACAAAACTCTGCAAGAAAAAAAAGGGTAAATGCAAAGCAATGAGGGTAAACATAGTTTGTGCTGACCACAGTTGGTCGTGCTTATGCATTGAATTATTGGCTGCTGAGAGCATATAACCATTAAATTCGAGAGACATTTAGAATATATCAAATCTTCCTATTAAGCCTGTTATGTTAATAATTTTGCATATTGCCTGGGCTATACAGCTCATGTAAATAGTAATACATTTCAATGTTTGATTTTAATGACATTTTTGTTACTTGTCATCACCATAAATTTACATTATTGAACATATTATTTTAAAATGCTCAGTTCAATGTAGCACCTTAGCCAGTAGACTTTCTTCATGGTAAAGACTTTCTTGGTGGACATTGGCCTAATCTTGACCTTCATGCAAATTGGTGTCTATTGTTTTGACTGGTTAAATATAAGTGTGTGTTACTGAACGTTAGACATTATTAGAGGCAGCAGGGTATGTTTAGCCCGCCCGAGGGACAGAGCTCAATGAACTGAAACTTTTCTATTTATTTTGGCAGGAAATAAAAATTATGAGGTCCCTCGGGAATCTATATTTTATTGTGCCTTGTGGCATTACCCTGTGTTAGGAACAGCCTAGCATGGACACGCTCTTCCCTTGACTGTGTGTTAATTAAATCAACAAGGTATTTAATTGGTGGAGGGTGTGCACTTAATTAAAGCATCTGATTAAAAAGCATGTTGTTGTAACTTGATTTCTGTAAACAAAATGCAAAACTTTAAGATTCACAAGAAGCGTGTAGCACATTGTAGCACATCAAACTACCTCACAAACTGCATCTACCTTTAAACTTAAAATGTCTGTGTGTATAAATGTCACATACAGTGTCACCCAAAAGTATAGACATGTATAAATGTCATTGTATTAGACAGAATATCAAACCAATTTAAGCAAATTATGCTAGATCTAACTTAACCTTTTATTTTTTTTATCAACTGGTGTCAAGTTGATTTTTTTTAGTGTATGTACTGTATGAAGTCTGTTCTCCTCACAGTGTATATGTTGCAATTACATTTTTTGTGCATATGTGGTGCACCAGAGTGACTGCATGTGACTCATTGTGAAGCATTATATTGGATGAACAACAAGCTTCCTGAGGGAAAGGTATTAAGAGGAACCTCTGGTTTTTAACACTGGCCGTGTGCCAAGGTATTGCCTCAAATCCCATTTCTGAAGCAGTGGTTGGACAATTGTTCACACTGGTCACTCTTTATTTTTTTTTAAATTTATTTAAAAAAAAATTACATTAAGCTGTTGATTGCACACTACATGGATTCAAAACATTGTAGCATTATAGTGCAACCTGAGCTTGATAGTGTGATAATAATCAGTGTGTCACTTTAAGCTGCTTTGACTTTGGTTGCTTGAAGTTCAGTGCAGTAATTATTATTTGAAAACACTCTTTATTATGAGCTGTTAACTCCCAGTGGTGAAACAGTTATATACACTAGGGGGAGCTATTTAGTTACAAGAGCACTAGTACAGGAAGACAACAAGCAAGATTGAGTAGCACCTAATTGAACCTACAGGGAATTAAAGGTTATAGGATTGTTCATTTATGAAGCACACAGGAATCAGGATCAAGAAGACCAAATTTGTTAAAAGCTGGATTATGATAGGGTTATGTTATGTTATAGAAGTTGTCTAATTATTTGAATTAAGCTTAAAGTTTTCATCATGTTCAAGTCATTTTTATAGCGTTTTTCACAACACACATAATTTCAAAGCAGCTTTACAAAAAATCATGCATTAACAGAAAATATGACTGTAATATTTAAAAAGTATGATTGTAAATTGTGTATAAAAATACATAATTAAATAATAATTATATATAGAACCCATGTGAGCAAGACGAAGGCAACTGTGGCAAGGAACACAAAACTCCATAAGATGTTGGTTAATGGAGATAAATAACCTTGGGAGAAACCAGACTCACTGTGGGGGCCAGTTCTCCTCTGGCTAACCATCATAAAAATAATGCCAATATTAGTTATTTATGTGCAGTGCATTCATGGTTTAAAATTAGTAAACTTTGTAGGAGTTAAGGCCTAGTGTTTAAACATAGATTTTGTATGAACTGTAAGATTAATGACTGATGTCTTTGAAGTTCATCTTGGATTAACTGCAGAAGTTCACATAGATACAATTGTCCTTGTTAGTTGGCTGATGAAGACTTTTATTGGGAATTAATTGATAGTCAGTGTATTCCATTTCAAGAGCTAAGTCCATCATTAGACCAAGCTGATGCAGGCAGAGATGAGGGAGTTCAACCAGCTGGTCATTTCGGTGAGACCTAATCCAAGGTTCAGGAAATGGCATATGAAGTATCCCATGTCTTATGGTTGGAGTTGGCATCAGTTCATCCTCAGAAGTACATCATTATAGACTGAATTGATATCTGGCTGGCACCGGCTGCATTTAGTCAACATCATTCAGAAATACGTAGCAGTGCAGTCCGACAACAAGCAGGAACTGAGCTGAATCTGGCCGGTTCTGGTGACCTCGGAATAGGAATCCTGAGGTTGAGACAGGGATACAAATAAAAAAATATTAGCGTAGATGCCATTACATTTTTTGCAGAATTATAGATCAGGAGAAACTTTTCTGGTTCCAGCAGACCTAACTAAAGCAGCCTAATTGTGAGCTGATGGATAAATTAGGTGTATGCCTGGCTAACATAGTCAAGACTTAAACTCACTGAGTGTGTCTCAATCAAATCAAATCAAATCACTTTATTGTCACACTACCATGTACACAAGTGCAACAGTAGGTGAAAGTCTTGCGTGCAGTTCCGAGCAACATAGCCGTCATGACAGTGACGAGACATATACCAATTACAATAAACAACATATTACACAACACAATTTACATATCAAATGTACACATACTTAAGCAACACAATAATAATATAATATGTACAGTCAACAATACACACAATATAGAATACATATACAATAAAAATAAAGAGTATATCAAAAATATATATACAGTAGTTGTATTGTGGAGAATATAATTATCACAGTCCAGTGTGAGATATAAGATTAATAAAGTGCAGTGCTGATTGTTGATCATGAGAGATCAAGTGTTAAAAAGTCTTATTGCTTGGGGGAAGAAGCTGTCATATAGTCGGCTGGTGCGGGTCCTGATGCTGCGATACCGCCTGCCTGATGGTAGCAGTAAGAGCAGCCCATGACTGGGTGGCTGGAGTCTCTGATGATCCTCCGAGCTTTTTTCACACACCGCATGTTATATATGTCCTGGAGGGAGGGAAGCTCCCCTCCGATGATGTGTCTGGCAGTTCGCACCACCATTTGCAGGGCTTTGTGGTTGTGGGCGGTGCTATTGCCGTACCATGCAGTGATGGATCCAGTCAGTATGCTCTCTACAGTACTGGTGTAGAACTGTGTTAGGATGTGGTGGTTCATTCCAAACTTCCTTAGCCATCTCAGAAAGAAGAGGTACTGGTGAGCCTTCTTTACAATGGCTTCAGTGTGGATGGACCATGTGAGTTCCTCAGTAATGTGGACACAGAAAAACTTGAAGCTGCTGACTGTCTCCACCAGTGCTCCATTAATGGTGATGGGGCTGTGTTCTCTGTCTTTCTTCCTGAAGTCCACTACAAGCTCCTTGGTTTTACTGACATTAAGGGAGAGGTTGTACTCCTGACTCCAGCGTGTCAGAGTGTGCACCTCCTCTCTGTAGGCTGTTTCATCATTGTCAGTGATCAGACCTACCACCGTAGTATCGTCAGCAAACTTAATGATGGCATTGGAGCTATGTGTTGCCACACAGGTCATGTGTGTACAGGGAATACAGGAGTGGGCTGAGAACACAGTGTTGAGGGTCAGTGATGAGGAGATGCTGCTGCCCATTCTAACTGCCTGACAGGAAATCCAGGATCCAGCTGCACAGCGAGCTGTTTAAGCCCAGAGCCCGGAGTTTCACATCAAGCTTGGAGGGCACTATGGTGTTGAATGCTGAGCTGTAGTCTACAAACAGCATTCTCACATATGTGTCCCTTTTTTCCAGGTGGGAGAGAGCAGTATGTATTGTAGATGCAATGGCATCATCAGTGGAGTGGTTGTTGTGGTAGGCAAACTGCAATTGGTCCAGAGAGGTGGACAGCACAGAGCAGATGTGATCTCTGATTAGCCTCTCAAATAATTTGCTGATGATGGGGGTCAGAGCAACAGGACGCCAGTCATTTAAATAAGTGATTTTTTATTGCTTTTGTACAGGCACAATGGTGGACATTTTGAAGCATGTGGGGACTACAGACAGGGAGAGGGACAGGTTGAAAATGTCCGTAAAATCACCAGCCAGTTGATACGTGCACGCTCTGATGACGCAGCCTGGAACGCCATCTTGTCCTGCGGCTTAATGGATGTTCACCCATCGGAAGGATCTTGTTACATCTGCAACAGAGATGGAGAGTGAACCAACCTCTGTAGCATCGGCCGCGAGTGCTCTTTCCACGAGTGTGTTATTGTCCTCGAAACAAGCATAAAATGTATTAAGCTCATCCGGGAGAGAGTCGGTGGTGTTGAACTGTCCTTCAATTTTGTGCCTGTACTGGAGTTTGGCTGCTCTGTTAGAGTTATGGAGGGCATAACTGGCTTGTTTATTCTCCTCCGCATTCCTGGAATTAAAAGTGTAGGTGCGACTTTGAAGCAGTAAATCCAACACTGGAGAAATTCTACAGGATATCCCCTCTGTCTACACCCAGGCAAATGAAGGATGACGATGATGACGATACATTTATTATTCACGTCCAGTAACCCCTTAACCAATCAAACAACGTCGAAGTGAACGACACACGGGGCTACACTTAAGCTCTTCACTGTAGAAGACGATGTAACATTACATCTATCGAGAGTCAAATTGTGTTTTTACAGCTTATTTTTTGTGTTTTTTGGTCTATTATTTAGTACCTCTGTTTTGTCTGAAATGAGTAGAAGGAAATTTTTGGCACACCAATCTTTGATTTCATTGATACACTCTGCTAATTTGGAAAATGTTGACATTTCGTTGGGTTTTGAAGAAATATAAAGTTTGGAATCGTTGTCATAACAGTGTGTAAATGGATTAATGGAAAGGAGGAGACGAGAACTGGCTTGACGATATAAATAATATTTTAATAAGGAACTTAAACAAAAAGACAAACACACAAAGGTTTCGGGCAGCTGCGGTCAGTTAGGAGCCCCTTCTCCCTTCGCGGTTGGATGCCTTTCATCCGTTCTCAGGCGGCTGGGCTCCTCCGTCAGATGGCCGTGGCTGCTCCATTGGGGTGGATGGTAGTGGCGAAGACTCTACTACGGCACATTCCTCTTCCTTCCCGGATTTCGGAACCAGTGTAAAGGGATTATTGGAAAGGAGTAGGCGAGAACCGGCTTGACAATATAAGTCATATTTTAATAAGGAACTTAAACAAAAATACAAATGCACAAAGGTGTCGGGCAGCCGCCCGTGTCTCTCTCTCTGTCCCACTGCAGTCTCCAGTCGGCCTTTATCCCTCTCTGAGGCTAAATTAGCCTGATTAGGGGCCGGGTGTGTATCATCTCGACCCGGCACCAACCTCCGCCCTGTCACACAGTAGAAACTTATTACTCAATTCCTGATAATATCTCCAAGGGGAAGCATATATAAGGTGAAAACTGATCCCTGTGGCACTCCAAACTTTTGCTTGATTTGACAAATCCTTGATTACATAGACAAAGTGGTAGCGGCCTGCTAAATAGGACCTAAACCATGCTAATTCATGCTAATTCAAGTCCACAAATGCCAAGACTATATACTTATTCTCAAGACTATTCAAGAGAATGTCGTGATCTATGGTGTTGAAGGCAGCACTAAGATCTAAAAGCACTTGAAGAGAAATGCAGATGATAAGAACATAAGAACAGTCATTGGCAACTCTGAAAAGTGCGGTCTCTGTACTGTGGTGGGGCCTAAATCCTGACTTAAATTGTTTATATATATCCTATTTGTAGAAATTAACATAGTTGGGAGGACACTGCCTTTTCTAGTATCTCTGACATAACTGGGAGATTTGAAATTGGTCTTTAATTAGCCAATTTTCCAGGATAATAAGCAGTTTGATGACTGCCATTTTAAGTTTCTTGGGATATGTCCTAATGATTGCAAGGAGTTAATAATATTAAGAAGAGGTTCTGAGATTACAGGGAATACCTCTTTTAAGAGCTTAGTTGGTATTGGATCTAACATACATGTTGTGGCTTTTGATGTTTCAATAATTTTGTTAGCTATTCATGACCTATGACAGCAAAGGTTTGAAGTTGCTTGTAAGGAAAATTATGAGACACTGTTTTCTGAGGAACTGTGACAGACGATTGCATAATTCCAAGATTATTTAAATGTTATCAGAAAAGAAATTCATGAAGTCATTACTATTGTGCTGTGACAGAACATCTGGTTCAGTTCAGGCTTTATTCCTAACCATTTTAGCCACAGTACTGAATAAACACCTAGGATTGTTGTGGTTATTTAAAATATAATTTGACTCACCATGAATGTACTGTTGCATCATCTTCAACAGCAAATATCTTAGATGTTATATTTGATACCAATCTGTCCTTTGAAAATCAAATTACCATTTAGATGATGACTAAATGCAGCTGGTGCCAGCCAAACATCACTTCAGTCTATTATAATGGACTTCAGAGGATGAACTGAGGCCAACTCCAACCATAAGACATGTGATACTTCATATGACATTGTCTGAACCTTGGACTTAAGATGGACCACACAGATATTACCGGCCAGGTTGAACTGCGATGCACCTCAGTCTATTGATGGACTACACTCTTGAAATGGAACACATAGAATATCAACTGCCAACAAAAGCCTTTATCAGCATACTAACAAGAACAATGCATCTATATGAACTTCTGCAGTTAATACAGTACAGACATCAAAGACAATGGTCATTAATCTTACAGTTCATTCAAAATCTATGTTTAAACCTGTCCCTTAACACTTACTTAGTTTAATAATTTTAAACCATGAATTGTATTTTACATAAGTAATATTGTCATTATATTCATGATTTTAGCCAGAGGGGAACTGGCCCCTACAGTGTGTCTGGATTCTCCCAAGGTTATTTTCTCCTATTAACCAACATTTTATTTTTTTAAGCACAATTCACAATCTTATTTTAATTAATTACACAATGATAACTCATAGACATAGACATTACAGTTCCCCATCTGTCACTCAGTCGACGATTGTAGTGACACTAGGGGCTTTTTTCGAGAGCCTTGGTCACCTCTGAATTTGAGAAAAGGCCAATGAAAAATTGCCGAACAGAATTTGCATGTACCGGTGTCCAGACGCATCGTGGTCAACACAGATGCCTCCAAACAGGGTTGGGGCGCCGTGAGCAACTGGCACGCAGCTGCCGTTTCCTGGACAGGCCCGCGGTTACGTTGGCACATCAACTGCCTAGAGTTGCTGGCTGTATTTATTGCCCTGCGGAGGTTTCTCCTGCTGATTTGAGGCAAGCACGTCTTGATCCGTTCAGACAGCACCGCGACGTTAGAGTACATAAATCACCAAGGTGGTGGGCACTCTCGTTATACATCACAACTCGCCGTCATCTCCTCCTTTGAAGTCAGTACTGACTGAGTTTGCTGCATGGCACTCATATCCCGGACAGCGTCAACACGGCAGCAGACGCGCTGTCGTGACAGGCTGTGCTCAGCGGAGAGTGGAGGCTTCACCCCCAGGTGGTTCAGCTGATTTGGGACCATTATGGCAAAGCACATGTAGACCTGTTTGCTTACCAAGAGAACTCCCATTGCCCGCTCTGGAATTCCCTCAAGTCGGAAGCTCCTCTTGGGACAGATGCACTGGCACACAGCTGGCCCCAGGGTCTGCACAAGTACGCATTTCCCCCAGTAAGCCTAATTGCACAGTTGCTGTGCAAGGTCAGGGAGGACGAGGAACAAGTCACTCTTGTGGCCCCCTACTGGCCCACTCGGACTCGGCTCTCATCCTCCTCGTGACAGCACCTCCCTGGCAAATTCCCCCTGAGGAAAGACCTTCTTTCACCCTCTTGCATCCACGCCCAGACCACTGGAACCTCTACGTCTGGCCCCTGGATGGGATGCAGAAGATCTAACTAGTCTACCACCAGCTGACGTAGACACGATCAACTATGCCAGAGCTCCCTCTACCAGGCAGCTTTACACCCTAAAGTGGCGTCTGTTCATAAATTGGTGTTATTCCCAATCTGAAGACCCTTAGAGGTGCACAGTCGGGTCTGTGCTTTCATTCCTGCAGGAAAAGCTGGAGGGGCGGCTGTCCCCCTCCACCTTAAAGGTGTATGTAGCCGCTATAGTGGCCCACCACGACGCAGTGGACGTTAAGTCCCTAGGGAAGCACGACTTGATTATCAGGTTTTTAAGAGGTGCCTGGAGGTTGAAGCCTCCCTGGCCATACCTGTTCCCCTCATGGGATCTCTCCATGGTCCTTACGGGCCTTCAGAGAGCCCCCTTCGAGCCGCTAGAGCCAGTTGAGCTAAGTGCCGGCTGGCGTGGCCTGCTCCCATGCTTGTCATGTTGTTTGTTCCCATCCCTCAAGGAAAATCCTTGATCCGATTCCGTTAACCTAATAAAAACAATATGACGTCTTAGTGGGGCGTTGGGGAAGGTTACGTGCAGTCTGATGCCCATGTTCCTTTGGCACGCAGCTGGCTTATGCCGACATCAGCAGATCACTTTACATGGTTCAGTGTAAGTGGCGTTATTTAACGGGACCCCTAGTGTAACTACAACAGACACAACGTCGTGTGAGTGACAGACGGGGAATGTCTAGGTTACTATTGTAACCCCCGTTCACTGATGGAGGGAATGAGACGTTGTGTCCCCCTTGCCACAACATTGCACCAAGCCACTGTAATGTCCGAACCTCATTTTCTGTTCCTCAGTGCAGAACCTGACTGAACATGCACGACTCTCTGCCTTTATACCTGTTTGCCAATTTTTCATTGGCCTTTTCTCAAATTCAGAGGTAACCGAGGCTCTCAAAAGAAGCCTCTAGTGTCACTACAATCGACACTTTGTCTCGTTCCTTCCATCAGGGAACAGGAGTTACAATAGTAACCTAGAAGTTTTATCTTTTGTTAATGCCTGATCTTCTGTAAAGCTGCTTTGAAACGATGTGTGTTGTGAAAGACTGGTATTGCGGTGGGGCATGATGTGGCCTCCGTCTGTTTCTTCACCACTGAGGGCTGCTGGGCGAAGTCGTCAACAGTGCAGCCGAATAGACTGAGCTGGGAGAAGGGGATGTTTTAGAACGCGTGCTTTGTCTACCTCACGTATCTCGACCAGGTCCAGCCATAGATGACGCTCCTTGGACTACAAGGGTGGCCATCGCCCGTATGAGTGCTGGCGCTGTGACCTTCGTGGCCCTGGGGGGTGCGATTGGTCATTGAGCACAGTTCCTGCAGCAAATCAGGAACAGGACTACCCAAGTACAGATCTTCAAGTGCTTTGGCCTGTTGGATTTCAGGGGGGCCATGGCATGCAGGTCGGAGACAGCCTGGAACAGCTCCACCGTCAAGGGTAGTGAGAGTGGAGGTGCAAGGAAGCCAGTTTTGGTCAAAGTAAAAGGTGCCCTCTACGGCTTCCTCAACTCGTCATGCACCTCCGGGAAGAAAGGAACCGGGGGGGTGCGTGGCTGTGAGCGGCGCACTAACCTGGGAACCAATCATCTAGCTGTGAGGGGTGGGGGCGGAGGGTTCCGGTCCCACCCCACGCTCACGGTGGTCCAGGCAAGCATAGTGGACATCTACGCGTCAAGCTCACACTGGACGAGCAGACCCGGAGGTGGCAGCCCAGTCAAGTCATCAGCATCAGACGCCGCTGTGACGCTCTCCAATGCGCCAAAACTCTGCCTGTATGTGATCTCAGCCCAGTCACACAAGGCAGCTCTTATGATGTCAGAAGTGGAGAGAAATTCAACCACATACAGGAACTACACAGGGTTGGAAAAACATCTTTAAAAAGACGTGTCCTGAAAAGGACGTTCAATGCTCTTTTAGAGAAATAAACTCTTTTAGGAAAACATTCTCTTTTAAAAGCACTGTCGAAGCGCCCAGGGGCAAAGCTGCACTGCTGTGCAGAGAAGGAGATAGCCGCTGATATTCGCCATAGATCCAACAGCATACGCTCATAGAGATGAAGTGAACAGTCTTGTGAATAGCAGCCCGCTGATCACACAACCGGTCAGCTCCGAAGAAAATTTCGGAATAAACAGACGCATTTCCCTCCTTTTATACCCTTATGTCCAGGGGCGGGACATGCAAATTCTGTCTGCCAATTTCTCATTGGCCTTTTATCAAGTTCAGAGATGCGTGAGGCTCTCAAGAGAGACCCCTAGTGTCGCTTCTTTGACACAACGTTGAGGTGAGCGACAGATGGCGATCCTAGATACGCATCAACAAGTCAAGTGACTGTCTCAACAAGTCATGTGACTGAATAATTTACTCTTAACTGGACAAACCAATGGACCAAAATCATTGCATAGCATTTCAAATGTTGCACTGGTTATTTTGAAATGCCCGACACAAAGAATGTCATCAAAATAACTGGCTAATATTACCTCCTAGAACACTTTGACAGTCTTTCATCCCCAGGCACAAAGCATCTTCCTCTGAATACTAGTAAACACGTATTTTGTCAGAGCATTTTATTTGCACACTCTAAACTGCAAGTAATTAATTTATTACACTGAGCCAAAAAGACCCATTGACTACAACTTCCTTTTTTTGCCTGTTTCCCCGGAAGTGACGATTTTGTTCTCTTAAACACAAATGTTGGAAACGCTGCTTTTATTTGCAAATAGTTTTTTGCGATATTCAGATTTTTCCGCATAAATTTGGTTTGTAACTCAGATAGCCACATGACAGCTTAATACTTTTTATTTAAAAAATTGTGAGAGTATTTTTTGTATTATTATTATTATTTTACCTAAACCAGACACCTATTATGCAAGTGGCCAAATCTATTTTGTAAGACATTGCTGTATATTGACTGACATTTCTCATGAACTGCATTACAAAGTCCGCTGTTCTACAAATGATCAGTTTAATTTGAGAGCAGAAATTCTCAGGTAACACTACGAGGTGTGAGAGGACTGACCCTGGAGCCTCACATATCCATTTCACATTTAAGATTTCAAAGTAAGGTGTTGCATTGCCTTCATCAAGCAAGCTGCAGAACTTCTACCAAACACAAAACTATTGAACAAATCCTTACAGGACCATTCTAAGCTGGAGGATGAGCTTCGTTCATCATGGCTTAGCTTTGTGGTTTAAGGGGTGATTATTTTGTGGGAAAATGTTAGAAAACTCCAAGCTTGAGTTTCCTTGTTGCAGTTTGGTTGTTCCGAAAGATCAGAGCTAGTCTGAAGGCGTGGCTTCAATTTCCATGAAAGCTCTGTGTTCAAATAGAACATGCACAATAATGCTAAGCAGATCAGATTCTAAATATCTTAGTACTTTATCCAGAACAAAGTGGGTCATTCCAGTCTTTTAAATGCCTGGCTAATTCTGCATCATTATGAGGGAGCAAACACTTCTGATGTACCTCAGACAAAGAGCTCTTTTCTTGAGTAATTGGTGATTACTTGTGAAACAGGCAAGTGTATGTGCATGTGTGTGGAAGACTGGTGGGATTTGGGGTTGGGGGGTTATGGTCTGCTGACAGCATGTGGTTGTGATTTGTAAAGGGAAGGTGTGCCACTGTGCCCCAGGTGTGACTGAGAGCCTCCAGTCTTTGCCTGTGAACAACTAGTCTGCCCAGCATCATTGGAGTTTACTAAACACCAATTGGAAACAAAAATCCCAATTTGAGATATATGCAATGCCTCTCCTAGACACTAATGTGTATAAATGGATATCAAACCTTTGCTTAACCCCAATGTAACAGGTATATATATATATATATGTGTGTGTGTAAATATTATTCTTAAAAGTAATTATTTTTGGGGTACTTTTATTTTGACGAGTGGTCTGTTTTTGCACATTCCGAGGAGAGACGAAAAGAGATGAAGGAGAGCGCCGTGTGTGTGATTGTTGTAGGCAGAAGTTAGTGTCGTGTTTTGTTTGAGAAGCTTGTTCGATAAGGTTACTTCAACGGAAGATAATCAAGGCTTAATTCAGACAAAAGACGACAGCAGTATTTTTGTGAATCATGGCCCACGTTTCACAGTTATTCAAAGTTTTGGAGCATTTTTCCGTGGATTGCATTAGCTGTTGGAGCTAAGTGACAGTGATATACTGTGAATGCCATGAGAACCGTGAGTGCATATAAAGTACAAATTTGCTTTACTAGCGACAATTGAAAAGTTTTTGCAGTGTTTTGTACTTCATACATTTTGATTGAGAAGCAACAAGAAGAATTAACTGCTGAGACTTATCACGTGTATTTGAGTTTTCCACGTGTCGTTGCATGTGAGATTGAAACTGCTGTGTGACGCAGTTGAGGCAGAGACATAATTTTGAGAAGATTCAAGTTTTCAGAATATATATTTTGTATTATTTATTATTTTTTTCCATTTACCTGCCATCTCCAGTTTGATTCATCCTTGGTGGTGAATTCCCAGTTTGATTTAATTTTTATATATTTCATTTTAGGACATTTCTTTGAAGTTGAGTGAACTTTAAAGTTAGCCTCTTCCCCAATGCTATTTCAAGTTTATTTCAACGCACGCTACGTCAAGACAACTCATCGCTACTCATCATTCTGCAGACTGGTATTTTTCCAATTTATTCATTTTTGATTATTGAACTGATAAAAAGTGAACTGTGAGAGTTCAAGTGAACTACAGAAGGTAAAGTGAACTGTGAGTGAACATTTAAAAGAACATTTCATCTAAGAAAACACAAAGACTGTAATTTATTTTTATTTGTTTTTATTTCATTGATTATTCAAATTAGAATAATACATTATTTAAGAAAATAGAATATTTAAAGGAAAATAAATATTGATACATTTTTGTACTTATCTACAGTGTATCTTTTGTTGAGAGCTGTCAGGGAGTAGGGGCGTCTCATCTACTTTATTAGACTTGGGGAGGGAGGAGTACATTACACTTCAGGAAGCCACTGTATGACATTACCCTACCCGAAGCCTACCCTTTAGTAGGCTTTTTGTGTAGTGTCACATCACAATAAGGTAGTAAACAACATGCATACATTTGTGTGTAATGAGAGCAAAAGCACTGGGAGTGGGGACTATGATCCTTTCGTTACTCAGTCTTTCAGGGCAGCACTAATTAATTTCCCATACAAGGTGGGACTATATACCCCTGCTACACCAGCACTGAAATCAAAAGTCTCAGGTTTCAGTATAACTCAAGCATTTCTCATCAAAATCTTCAAATACCCAATAATCTGTCACTATCCACATTTAATTTATAGCTCTATAATTCTAACCACATGTCAACAATTGCCTTATTTGTTTCTATTTTTAGTTCTCAATGTTGGTAACACTTTAAGTAATGTCACCATTTTAAGGGATTTTAAAGGGGTCCATTAATGACTAATAATTAATCTTCAAATGCAGTCTAAATTACTGATATGTGTTAAATGACTAATTTTATAATGACTAATAAAAACATTATTAGTCATTATCGAACTCCTTTATAAACCCTTAACAAAGGGGACATTAATTTAAAGTGTTCCCTATGCTTACTGCACTCAAAAAGAATAACTCTCAATATTGTCAGTTTTACTCAATCCTCCAAGGTTCATATTATTTAAAACATTCATGTAACCAAGAGAACTTGAATTGATTCAACTTATAAAAAGTGTTGTGTCAGCTTTACTTAATCCAGTTGTTTTGGGACAATGAGTGTCAATAGGGAGAGTACATGTTAATATTAAATGTTATTTTATGTGTCTTTGTTCAAGATTAATATAAAGGGGAAGACTTATTAGTGTTTATTGAGATTTAGAAGAATCTCTGTTAGGTTGTAGTTTTGGGGGTCACCATGATGGTCAAGATTGGAGCTTGAGCCTAATTTGAGGACCAAAACATTTGTAATATTTTACAAATTGCTTCATTCATTGAGCAGTTGATGTGCTAGCATAGACTTTGTTCCACTCAGTAGTGCTTCCAGCCAGTGTGTATTTAGCATGCTTACATTTCTTGTCACTAGCTAGCTTATAATTTCTAGGTTACGGATGTAACCTCCGTTCCCTGATGGAGGGAACGAGACGTTGTGTCGGAGAAGCGACACTAGGGGTCTCTCTTGAGCACCGAATATGCCTCTGATCCATTGAAAAAAGGCCAATGAGAAGTTGGCAGTCAGTATTTGCATACCCCGCCCCCGGACATACGGGTATGAAGGCGAGGAAAATACTAGAGTTCATTCAGGATTTTTCTGAGGAGCCGGAAATGGTTCTGGCCACTACAGCGGCTCGGCTCAGCGACGTGGCCGGGAAGACACTCCATCAGGGAAAGGAGGTTACATCCGTAACCTAGACGTTCCCCGTCTGTCGCTCTCTCCACATTGTGTCGGAGAAGCGACACTAGGGGTCCAATTTAAATCCGCCATGCGCCGAGCCGTGTATGTGTTCTGTTGACACAGGAGCGGGCAGGTATTTGTTACGTGCCATACGACCAGCTGTGTCAGACTGCACGTACCCTTCCCCAATGCACCAGAAACGTCGTCGGAATCCTTATGGTTACCCTAGGCAGGGGAACAAGGCGACGCTTGCCAACCTGGGAACAGGCCAAGCCTGGCTGGGCCTCTTTTCTCTCTATGTTTCTCGCATAGAGGAATAGACAGCCGGGGCCCTTACACGCACTGAGGGAAGGGGGTCTTACCCAATTCCCATTCTTCCAGGGGGGAAAAGACCCTGCGGAGACCACCCCTGCCCAACTGGGGAGGTACGGTGGTGAATACATCACATGTGTTTTTAGGCGACACGTGGAAGTGGCGCGGTGGCAGATCCAGCCTCAGCGAGGGTGGAGTTGCTACACACGGCGACCAGCGGGCAGCCAAAACTTACCCAAGGAAAATGCGGGTCTGCTCGTAAGGGGACCGTATCGCAGAAAATACACACAGGGGGAGTCTGCGTAGGAGTCCCTACTCTGTGGAGCACCTATTCCAGTACAGGGTAGATCTGAGTACCTGCAGTGGATTGGGTTGGCAAGTTCCTCCGCCGAACTGCGGACCCATGAGGGCTAGGGAGGAATTGACTAGGGATTCGCGTTGAGTGGAGTCTCCTGGGAAAAAAGACGCACTGTTTTACCTCAAGCGAGGGAAAGGGCGTATATGCAAGCGATTCACCCGGCCAGCCCATCGGCGTGTTACTGAGTTCTACTGGCTCGGACCTGCGAAAACACGGGATGAAACTGACTCAACCCTGAGATTGTAGTATCTCGCAAAGGTGTTGGGTGTCGTCCAACCCGCTGCTCTACAAATGTCTGCCAGGGAGGTACCCTTGGCCAGTGCCCACAAGGACGCAACACTCCTTGTCGAGTGAGCTCGGACCCGCAAGGGGGGGGGGGGCACGGCCTGGGTGTGATAAGCCAATGAAATGGTATCTACAACCCGGTGGGAAAGCCTCTGTTTGGAGACAGCGTTTCCTTTCCGCTGTCCCCAAAAGCATACAAACAGCTGCTCAGAGCGTCTAAAGCTCTGCGTGCGGTCCAGGTAGGTACGCAAAGCACGTACCGGACACAGAAACGAAGGGGCTGGGTCTGCCTCCTCCCGGGGCAGCGCTTGCAGGTTAACTACCTGGTCTCTGAAGGGCGTGGTAGGAACCTTGGGCACATAGCCCGGTCACGGTCTTAGGATCACATGAGTGTCTGCCACACTGAACTCCAGGCAAGTGTCGCTGACAGAGAACGCTTGCAGGTCCCCGACCCTCTTGATGGAGGCAAGCGCGATCAGCAGGGCAGTCTTAAGAGAGAGGGCCCTGAGTCCAACTGATTCTAGCGGCTCGAAGGGAGGTCTCTGGAGGCCCGCGAGGACTACCGAGAGGTCCCAGGAGGGGAACAGGCTTGGCAAGGAGGGATTTAACCTCCGGGCGCCTCTTAAGAACCTGATGATTAACGCCTTATACCCGCAGGGGGGCGTGTTTATAATTTTATTACCTTTGTTTTATAACAAATATTCAATCAACTATCATAAACTATGCATCATTTGATAGCTAAAACACTCAAAAATCACGTTCTGAACTTGTTTTTGCAATCAATACACCAGAGAGGAAAGGGTTAAATTAAATGCTGACAGACCGACCCTGTAAATATGAACAAAATGAACGGCAATACTCATCTTTCATCTCCTATGGTTCAGATCAGTTCGGACGAATCCAAGAAACACCAGCATGCATTTCAATGTAAGGGTCTACTCTTCAAAATGCATCCCACTTTTTAATCCAAAACAACAAAAAAATAGGGAAAAAAACGAAATATCCTCCTCAGTTTTCATGTTTTTGATTATAAAATGACTAGCAAAGACACGAGGCTACACGAGTAGCTAGGTGATAGCTGTATATTATACATAAAGACATAATATTTATATCACACACACACATTATATTTATGATGCATATAATATAACAAAAATATATTTATCTTTATCTTTCCTGTCTTTCAGTGGCTTTGGTTTCCAGTTGGTAACAAACCTTGTTAGTGACTGCCTTGGATCAACATAAATACTGTAAATACTGTAATTGCATTTTTTTTTCTTTAGTAATTGGATATTTATTATAATTATCAGTTTACTGTAATTTATTTGAGTAAAAAACACTGTTGCAATTACAAATGTTGTTTTCTTTTTATATAATTTATTAATTAGTTGTAAAACGATCACTTTTGAAATGCATACATGAAGTGAGTTTTTTTTGTTTCACTGTTTTTGCTATCAGAATTGTTCAAAATAAAGAGTATTTTGTTAAAATGTTGTGCTGAAATCATTTTTTCTTGTGTGGTTTGATGAGCAGAACAGTTCTGAATTAATATACATGTATGCAGTATGTAGTGTTTACTCCTTATGTCATTTGGTTACCAGATGTCCATTTGGAGTCTCCAAATGGCCTTTTGGAAAGGACGCCTAGACTTTCCCTGAATAAAAGCTTACAGAAACTACATTTTTGGGAGTATCATCTCCAAATTTGAATCAGAACATGGTCAGACATTCAGTTTTATCTTTATGGTGTTTTCAGGCCTTTAACATAAAAGTCTGATACATTTTTCCCTAAATGAAGTTCATTCATAGAAATCGTGAGTCACTTTCATGTAAATTTGACCTTGTTTTACTCTGTTCCTATGCTACTTTTGAATTAATATGACTCTTGGGTAACAAAGTTTCAAGTGTCTAGTTTAAAAAAATATCAGAGTTATGAATGTGGACCATATGGTTTAGGAGCTACAGACATTTGTATTTGGGTATGTCATTTTCAGAATATTCTCAAAAATAGGGGTGCTGGTTAAGAGGTTAAGTCGTGCTTACCAAGGGACTTGCTGTCTACTGCGTTGTGGTGAGCCGCGATAGCAGCGACATATACCTTTAGGGTGGAAGGGGACAGCCTCCCCTCCAGCCTCTCTAGCAGGAATAAGAGCACCGACCTAACTGCGCACCTCTGTGGGTCTTCCGCCCTGGAAGAACACCAATCTGCGAACAACGCCACTTCTGGGCATAAAGCTGCCTGGTAGAAGGGGCTCTGGCTTGGTTGATCGTGTCTATGACGGTAGGTGGTAGACCAGCTAGATCTTCCGCGTCCCATCCTGGGACCAGACGTGGAGTTTCCAAAGGTCTGGATGCAGATGACAGAGCATGCCCAGCCCCTGAGAAAGAAGGTCCTTCCTCAGGGGGATTCGTCAGGGAGGGGCTGTCGCGAGGAGCACGAGGTCCGAGAACCAGGCCTGGTTGGGCCAGTAGGGAGCCACTAATGTGACTTGTTCCTCGTCCTCCCTGACCTTGCACAGCACCTGTGCAAGAAGGCTCACTGGGTGAAATGCTTACTGGCGTGGCCCCGCGGGCCAGCTGTGTGCCAGCGCATCTGTCCCAAGGGGCGCCTCTGTTCGGCCGTACCAGAGCGGGCAGTGGGAGGTCTCTCGGGAGGCAAGCAGGTCTACCTGGGCTCTGCCGAACCGTTCCCAAATCAGCTGGACCAACTGGGGGTGGAAACTCCACTCTCCGCTGGGTAAGCTTTGTCGTGACAGTGCGTCCGCTACCACATTGAGCTTGCCGGGAATGTGAGTGGCACGCAGCGACCTGAGTTGCTGCTGGCTCCAAAGGAGGAGACGACGGGCGAGTCGTGACACGTTGTGGGAGCATACGCTGCCTTAGCGATTTATGTACGCTACCGCAGTGGTGCTGTCTGACCTGATTAGGACATGCTTGTCTCGAATTAACGGGAGAAACCGCCGCAGGGCAAAGAAGACAGTCAACAACTCTAGGCAATTAATATGTCAGCGCAGCAGGGCCCCTCTCTCCAATGGCACCCGACTGCGTGCCCTTTGCACACTGTGCCCCAACCCAATCTGGAGGCGTCGGTAGTGACCAGGACACGTCGGGACACCTGCTGCAGGGGCACTCCTGCCCCTAGAAAGCAGAGGTCTGTCCAGGGTTTTAGTATTTTTCGGCAGGCAGGGGTGATTGTCACACGGTGCTTGCCGTGGCGCCATGCTCGTCTCGGGACTCGAGTCTGAAGCCAGTGCTGAATCGGTCTCATATGCATCAACCCCAGCGGCGTGGTCACGGCAGAGGATGCTATATGCCCCAGGAGCCTCTGGAAGAGTTTTAGAGGGACCGTCGTGCCTGGCCTGAATTTGGCGAGGCATTTCAGCACCGACTGCGCACGCTCGTTGGTGAGACATGTGGACATTGAGACTGAGTCTAACTCCATGCCGAGAAAGGAGATGCTCTGGACCGCGGTGAGCTTGCTCTTTTCTCGGTTGACCTGAAGCCCCAAGCGGCTGAGGTGCCTGAGCATCTGGTCTCTGTGAGCGCATAGTAACTCTCGGGAGTGGGCTAGTATGAGCCAGTCGTTGAGGTAATTGAATATGCAGATGCCGGTTTCTCGGAGCGGGGCAAGAGCTGCCTCTGCGACTTTCGTGAAGACGTGAGGGGACAGAGACATGCCGAAGGGGAGGAATTTGTACTGAAACATCTGGCTGTCGAACGCGAACCGTAGAAAGGGTCAGTGTCGCGGCAATATTGAGACGTGGAAGTACGCGTCCTTCAGGTCTACCGCTGCGAACCAATCTAGGTTCTGGACGCTTGTCAAGATACACTTGTGCGTGAGCATTTTGAACGGGAGTTTGAGCAGCGCTCGATTGAAAACTCGCAGGTCCAAGATTGGTCGTAAGCCGCCGCCTTTCTTGGGTACAATGAAGCGCTGTAGAAACTCTTCTTCATTTCAGTGTGAGGGACAGGCTCTATCGCGTCTTTGAGTAAAAGAGTAGCGATCTCCGCGCGCAGGAATTTGGCATGTTGGCCGTGCACTGCGGTAAAGCGGATGCCCGTGAAGGGGGGCGGGAGCCTGGCAAACTGAATTGCATAACCGAGTCGGATGGTCCGGGCCAGCCAGCGAGACGGGTTGGGAAGTGAAAGCCACGCATCCAATCTCCGTGCTAGGGGCACCAAAGGGATGGTTATTTTTGACGTACCCGGCGGGGCTTCGCAACGGGGTGGAGCAGGTAGTACGCCATCTGGAGGTGCAGACACATCTCGATGCTCTGGTGCTGAGAAAAGACTCAAATCACTTACCTTGCTCCGGACATCCGGCAGGGGGCGGGTTGGTGACTGAGGAGGAGGTCCTGTAGTGGCGTCCTCTGGACTCGTCAGAACCGGCCGGCCGGGGAGCAGTCGTGGGGCTGAAGGCTGGCCTGGGGCCACGTCCAGCGTGCCGGGACTGTTGAGATCTGGGGGCAGAGTGCCGTGAGAATGGCATTTGCGGGCCAGATGACCCAGAGACAAAGGAAATAGCTCTTTTATTGAGAATTTGGGTACCGCTGCCCTGGTTAAGGGGAGCGGCAAAAGAAAAGTTTTTAAAAGGAAAATTCTCCTCCCGGCCCTCCACCGGGGGATGGAATGGTCTTACCATCTCCGGAGCAAACGCCTTGGGCTTTGGGTCGTCCGTCTCAGGAGCGCCTGGGAGCCTTCCGGGTCCTCGAGGGGGTCCGTGAGACGGGGGACGTCTGCTTCCTGCGGAGCGCTCCACACGTGGGCTGAGAGCTGGGCCCAGGTTGAGGAGGAGCAGCTTGTCGTTTACTCGCAGGGGGACGCCCTCGGCGAGCAGACGGGGCAGGGCCCGGGGCGGCAGGTTTGCGGCGGGGCAGGATATGTGATATCGCCTCCATCTGTTTCTTCACCGCGGAGAACTGCTGGGTGAAGTCCTCGACGGTGTCGCCGAAGAGACCGAACTGGGAGACTGGGGCGTCGAGAAAGCGAAGCTTGTCGGTCTCACGCATCTCGACCAGGTTCAGCCATAGGTGTCGTTCCTGGACCACGAGGGTGGCCATCGCCTGCCCGAGTGACTGCGCCGTGACCTTCGTGGCTCTGAGGGTGAGGTCGGTCGCTGAGTGCAGTTCATGCAGCACGTCGGGATCAGGGCTACCCACGTGCAGTTCTTTGAGTGCCTTGGCCTGGTGGACTTAAAGTAGGGCCATGGTGTGCAGGGCGGAAGCGGCAGTTCCGGCCGCGCTGTAGGCCTTCACTGTCAGCGAGGATGTTGTCCTACAGGCCTTGGAAGGTAGTACAGGGCGACCGCGCTAGGTGGTAGGGTTTCCGGGGCATAGATGGAGCGCAACAACCCTATAGACCAGGGGGATTGTCGTGTACCCGTGGGCCGCTCCACCGTCGAGGGTAGCGAGAGCGGATGAGCGTGTGGCTTTGTGATGTCGTGTGATGAACGGTGCTCGGGAAGGCGGCTGTGAGCGCTGTCGGGACCCTAGGAACCAGTCATCCAACCGCGATGGCTGTGGAGAGGACGGGGGATTCCAGTCCAAGCCCACGCTGGCGGCGGCCCGGGAAAGCATGTCAGACATCTGAGCGTCAGCCTCGGCTTGGGCGTGCTGGCCCAAGGGAGTCATCCGCGTCAGACACCGCGCTCATCCACCTCTAGCTCTAGAGGATAGGCAAGCTAGCTGTGAGGCGAGCTGCTGTTGCCTCGAGCACGGACGGGAGTCAACGAGCGTGCCGGGGATGGGTGGTCCGAGGGGGGGTACCCGATGGAGCCGCACCCGCTGCCATCCCCGAATCGCTTCCAGTGCCACTCAAACCGTCCTCAATCCCGTGGGAAGAAGGAGCAATGCGAGGGGCGGCTGGAGTGGCTTGCTTACGGTTGTAAGCGAGCCGCGACCGCAACATTGTCATGGTCATGTTCTCGCAGTGAGAACATGAATCATCCACAAACGCAGCCTCGGTGTGATCGCTGCCCAGACACGAGACAACGCCTGTGGCTGTCTGAAGCGGTTCCGCATCCAGGAACTACACAGGGGCGGAAAGGCATCTTTACAAAGACGTGTCCTGAAAAGGACGTTCAACGCCGCTGTGTATTTGCTCTTTTAGAGAAAATTACTCCTTTAAAAAAAATCACTCTTTTAAAACTTGTCTGAGTTTTTTATACAGCGCTGTCGAAGCGCCCAGGGGCAATATGCACTGCCGTGCAAGGAGAAGAATCACCGCTGTAATGCGCCCTCAATCCAACAGCATGCGGTAGCATCAGAGGAATACAGGAACGGGTGTGTTTCACGCGAACAGCATGCACAACCATCGGCTCCGAAGAAAATTTCTGAATGAACTCTAGTATTTGCCTCGCCTTTATACCCGTATGTCCGGGGCCGGGGTATGCAAATACTGACTGCCAACTTCTCATTGGCCTTTTTTCAATGGATCAGAGGCATATTTGGCGCTCAAGAGAGACCCCTAGTATCGCTTCTCCGACACAACGTGGAGAGAGCGACAGACGGGGAACTAAAAGAGTATCATTTGAGTTATTTTTAAATGTTACATTTGTTGGGTTTACTTGATTAAGTTAGGTTCCCTCTACTTTAAATATTCAAGTTGAGAGTACATACTATTTTTTATTTAAGAAAACTAATATCAAACATGTGGAACCACTGTCCATAACTGAATTAATTTCAGCCAAAGATTTTAAATTTTTTTTGTATACTCTTACAAACCTAATTAATAAAAAAAAAAAATGTGCATACAGATTTCCTTTCATCTGATCTCTCATGATTATGATGGTCTGATGGGAGTCAAAGCCCTTCACCTGAACCCTTTGGCTTTTCTCCCTAAAACATCCTGATTTGCATAAATTAGTTTTACTGTCTGATCTTTCTTGGCCTCCTGCACCCTTTTCAAGTTGTCCATTTATCTGTTTCAGTAGCTGGTCAGGTTAATTAGTACTAAAGGGGTTGATGGAATTCAACATCAGTCACAAAAATGACAAACATCAAAGGTCCCGTACCTGCACCAATGACACTGGCCTTAAGTACGGCCCTGTCCTTGTTCAGAATGGTTGATCTATCACCTTTAAAGTCACATTCTGAATCTCTTTGCTGGATCACTGCATTTCGTATATCTGATTTGCAGATCCAATCGCTTTGAGGCTTGGGTTAGAGCCAATATCTGATACATTCCAGTAATTCATCCACCCCAAGCCTCCTGAAAAGCTTTTCCTCTTCTTCCTCATAGTCGTCGTCTTTTATTTTTTCTTTCATTGAGCAGAGCGATGGATCGTAATTTAATTGCATGTCTTGCTGTTTTTCAGTCTGAATGGGTAGAAGGCCAATAAGCAATGGCTTGAGCCCCCTTGGAGAGAGGTGGAGACCTCCGGCATGGAGCCAAGATTGAGTTCTTATATCGTTACCTTGGAAACTGAGTTTTTGATGAAGCCCTCATGATTATCTCATGTCAACTTCACAAGAACACAATATATGTTTGAGATCAGACTGGTCAATTGATAAAACATTAAAAAGTTGGCTGGCTTAGATGGGGATTTTGGAATTTATTCGCCCATGCATAAATCCGCCACTATCTGGCCTCAAAGCAACATTTAAACATCAGTGTGCTCAAATATATCAAGTAAACTTTTATGAAGTTAATTCTACTTCCTCCACTTTTCAATCAATTATGACCAGTTAAAAGACATTTGTAGAATACAAAACAATTATACTTTCCATAAATTAAAACATAGATCAGAGATTTATACAATGTAAAGATTGCTCAATGATTGTTGTACAGCATTTATGTTTTTTTCACCTGTAGCAAACTTTAGTTCCCCTTCTGTCACTCTCTCCACGTTGGGTCTCTCTTGAGTGCCGATATTCACCTCTGATCTATTGAAAAGGGCCAATGGGAGTTGGCAGTCAGTATTTGCATACCCCGCCCCCGGACATACGGGTATTTAAGCCGGGCAAATACGGAGTTCATTCAGAAAATTTCTTCGAGCCGATGGTCTGTCTGCAGTTGCTGCGAGTTTACACACCACTATAAAACGTTCCTGTTTCCTCTGACGATCTGCATGCTGTTGGATCTTGACGGCACACAACAGCGGCTTTCTCCTTCACTTTGCACGGCGTGCATTGTTGCCCGAGCGCTCGACAGCGAGACACACATACACACTGTGTATATTAAAAGAGTTATTTTCCTTAAAAGAGTAAATTTCTCTAAAGAGCAAACACAGCGGCGTTGAACGCCCTTTTCAGGACGCCGCCTTTCTGAAGATGTCTTTCCGCCTCTGTGTAGTTTTTGGAGGCGGTGATTTCTCCCCACCTCTGACGGTCATAAAACCGCCTGGCGTACCTGGGTTACGTAAACACGCAGGCAGCGCTTTTTATGAATGGTCTATGTTTTCAGTACTGAAAACATAGCCATGACAGCATTGCGGTCGTAGGCTTTCTCTTGTAGTGAGAGAGAGCCGCTCAGCCGCCTCGCCGCCTCCTTCCCATGGGATTGAGGCAGGAGCCGTGGCTGATGAAAACGATCTGGGGTCAATGACGGGCAGCGCTGCCGGCTGAACCCCTTGAAACCCCCGCCTCCCCGCACGCTTGCTGTTTTCCCGTCCGGCTCGGATGAGCATGCTCTCCAATGGGTTATGTTTTCAGCCTGAGAACATAGCTGCAGCAGCGCTGCGATCTCTGCTTTCTTGTGAGGAAGAAAGCCACTTCAGCCGCCTCCGCCTCGCCTCCTTCCTACGGGATTGACGCAGGCGCCGCGAGCGATGAAGATGATCCCGGATAATGGCGGGCTGCGTCGCCGGGTAAAACCGCCGAAACCCCCGCCCCCTGCACGCTTGCTTGCTCCCCTCACGAGCTCGGATAAGCGTGGTCCGCCTAACGGCCGGCCGCCCGTCCCTGGAGCTCCCGGACATTGGATGACGACATCACCGCTGCATCGGAGAGCGTCACAGCGGCATCGGATGCGGATAACTCGCCTGGGCCGCCACCTACGGGTCTGCTTGCCCAGTTCTGAGCCTGACGCACGGAGATCCGCTTATGCTTCCCCGGCTTGATGATTCACGGGCTGGTGCGCCGCCCACAGCCGCCCCCTTTCCTTCCCGGACGTGCACAACGAGCTGAGCGAGCCAAGCTTCCTCGCCCTCCGCCTCACTACCCTCGGCGTAGAACGGTCCCAGACCGCCCCCTGCATGCCATGGCCCCTCCCTGCAAGTCCACCGGGCCAAGGCACTTCAAGATTTGCACTTGGGTAGTCCTGTTCTTGACGTGCTACAGGAACTGCACTCGACAGGCGTATGTCCACCCTCGTGGTCCAGAAACATAACAAATGGACTGGATCTGGTCAGTAGTACAGGAGGTAGACAAAGCACGCTTCTCAAAACTCTCCAGTCTCCCAGCTCCATTCGGCGACACCACCTGACCGACTCCACCCAGCAGTCCTCAGTGGTGAAGAAACAGATGGAGGCCAGGTCACACGCCCTGCCCCGCCAAGAACCTGCACGCCAGGGGCCATGCCCTGTCTGCTCGCCGAGGGCGCCCTCCTGCGGCTTTCAAGGAAGAAAGGAAGTGGTGCTCCGCCTCAACGAACCAGAGCGGGCCTAGCTCTCAGCCCCGCTGAGCTCCCTGCAGAAAGGGGACGCCCCCTCGTCTCACGGACCCCCTCGAGGACCCGGAAGGCTCCCAGGCGCTCCTGAGACGACCGACCCAGAGACCAGGTGGAGGTCCGGGAGGAGAATCCTTTGTTTTTACATTTTCCACATTCTCAATAATAGAGCTATTTCCTTTGCCTCTGGGTCACGGCAATCTGCTTTCAGATTATGACAGTCCCGGTACACCGGACGCGGCGATCCCGCCTTCCGCCTGCCCACGACTGTCCCCCATTACCTGTTCCGCCCCGCTGCGAGGCCCTGCCGGGTACGTCCAAAATACTCGTCCCTTTGGTGCCCCTAGCGTAGAGCTGGGAAGCGTGGCTTTCGCTTCCCAATGCATCACGCTGGCTGCACCGGACCATTCGACTCGGTTACGCAATTCAGTTTGCCCGCTCCTGCCCCCTTCAGGGGCGCCCGCTGAAATCACGACCCTCTTAGCCAAGGGCGCTGTAGAGCCCATCCCTCCAACCGAAATGACGAAGGGTTTCTACAGCCCTTACTTCATTGTACCCAAGAAAGGCGGCGGCTTACTTACCAATCCTGGACTTGCGAAGTTTTCAATCGGGCCTTGTTAAAACTCCCGCTCAAAATGCTCACGCAGAGAAATATTCTGGCTGGCGCTCAGCATCTAGATTGGTTCGCAGCGGTAGACCTGAAGGACGCTGCACTTCCACGCCTCAATTCTGCCATGACACCGACCCTTCTACGGTTCACGCTCGACGGCCAGGCTGCTCCAGTACAAAGTCCTCCCCTTCGCCTGTCTCTGTCCCCTCGCCTTTACTGAAAGTCGCAGAGGCGGCCCTTGCCCCGCTACGAGTAGCCGGCATCCGCGATTTCTCAACTACCTCGACGACTGGCTCATCCTAGCACACTCTCGAGAGTTACTATGCACACACAGAGACCAGGTGCTCCGGCACCTCAGCCGTTTGGGGCTTCAGGTCAACTGGGAAAAGAGCAAGCTCACTCCGGTTCAGAGCATCTCTTTTCTCGGGTTGGAGTTAGACTCAGTCTCAATGACAGCACGTCTCACGAGCGAGCGTGCTCAGTCGGTGCTGGACTGCCTCGCTTCCCTCAAGCCAGGCACAGTGGTCCCCCTAAATCTTTTCCAGAGGCTCCTGGGGCATATGGCGTCCTCTGTGGTGGTCGCACCGCTGGGGTTGATGCATGTGAGACCACTCCAGCACTGGCTCCAGACTCGAGTCCCGAGACAAGCATGGCACCACGGCACGCATTGGGTAAGGATCACCCCCGCCTGCCTCAAAACACTCCGACCCTGGACAGACCTCTGCTTTCTATGGGCAGGAGTGCCCCTGCAGCAGGTGTCCCGATGCGTCCTGGTCACAACCGACGCCTCCGGTCCGGTGGGGTGCCGTGGTGCAGTGGGCACGCAGCAGCGGGCCGCTGGAAAGGGGCCCCGCTGCGCTGGCACATCAATTGCCTGGAGTTGTTGACCGCCCTTCTTTCTCTCAGGAAGTTCCTCCCGCTAGTTCGGGACAAACATGTCCTCGCGAGATCGGACAGCACCACAGTGGGGCGCATATAATCGCCAAGGCGGCGACGCTACCACCACATGTCACAACTCGCCCGCCATCTCCTCCTATGGAGCCAGCAGTGACTCAAGTCGCTGGACGCCACTCACATCCCCGCAAGCTCAACGTCGTAGCGGACGCACTATCACGACAACGCCTGCCCGGGCGGGAGTGGAGGCTTCACCCCCAGTCGGTCCAGCTGATTTGGGAACGGTTCGAAAGGCCCAGGTAGACCTGTTTGCCTCCCAGGAAACCTCCCACTGCCCGCTCTGGCACGCCTCTAACAGAGGATCCCCTCGGGACAGACGGCTGGCACACAGCTGGCCCTCGGGCTGCACAAGCACGCATTTCCCCAGTGAGCCTTCTTGCACCGGTGCTGTGCAAGGTCAGGAGGACGAGGAGCAAGTCACGCTAGTGGCCCCCTACTGGCCCACTCGGACTTGGTTCTCGGAACTCAGGCTTCTCGCGACAGCTCCTCCCTGGCGCACTCCCCTGAGAAAGGACCTCCTCTCTCAGGGACAGGGCACGCTCTGGCACCCGCGCCCAGACCTCTGGAACCTCCACTCCCTGGATGGGACGCTGAAGAGCTAGCCGGCTTACCGGCAATCGCTAGAATACAATCAACCAAGCCAGAGCCCCTTCTACCAGGCACCTTCACGCCTCTAAAGTGGCGCTTGTTCGCAGATTGGTGTTCTTCCCGAACTGAAGACCCGCAGAGATGCGCTATCAAGTCAGTGCTCCTGTTCCTACAGGAGAGGCTGGACAGGAGGCTGTCCCTGTCCACCCTCAAGGTTTATGTTGCCGCCATTGCCGCCCACCACGATCCTGTAGACGGCAAGTCTTTGGGCAAGCGCGACCTGATCCTCAGGTTCCTGAGAGGCGCCCGGAGGTTGAATCCCTCCCGGCCAGGCCTAGTTTCCTCCTGGGATCTCTCGGTAGTCTTGGGGACTCCAGAGACCTCCTTTCGAGCCACTTGAATCAATTGGACTCAGGGCCCTCTCTCTTAAGACGGCCCTGCTGATCGCGCTCGCCTCCATCAAGAGGGTCGGGGACCTGCAAGCGCTCTCTGTCAGCTTACACTTGCCTGGAGTTCGGTCCGGCAGATACGCCTGTGATCCTAAGACCGCGAACCGGCTATGTGCCCAAGGTTCCTACCACACCATTCCGAGATCAGGTAGTGAACCTGCAAGCCTGCCCCGGAGGAGGCAGACCCAGCCCTTTCGCTGTTGTGTCCAGTGCGCCTCATGCATTTACCTGGACCGCACACAGAGCACCAGATGCTCTGAGCAGCTCTTTGTCTGCTTTGGGGGACGGCAGAAAGGGAATTCCGTCTCCAAACAGAGGCTCGCCCACTGGGTTGTCGATGCCATCACACTGGCTTATCACACCCAGGCCGTGCCCCTGCCCTTGCGGGTCCGAGCTCACTCAACAAGGGGTGTTGCGTCCTCGTGGGCACTGGCCAAGGGCACCTCCCTAGCAGACATCTGTAGAGCCGCGGGTTGGGCAACACCCAACACCTTCGTGAGGTTTTACAACCTCCGCGTTGAGTCGGTTGTGTCTCGTGTTGTCTCAGGTTCCGAGCCCGTAGAACTCGGTAACGCGTAGACCGACCGGCCGGGTGGATCGCTTGCGCCCAGCGCCCTTTTCCTGACGTCAAGTAAAGTAGTGCACCTTCTTCCCAGGGCGCCCCACTCCGAGTCGGGACCCTGGTCGATTCCTCCCCAGCCCTCCGGGTCCGCGGTTTAGCAGAGGAACTCGCCGACCCAAGCCACTGCGGGTACCCTGGTGGCCACCCTGTACTGGTATAGGGGCTCCACAGGTAAAATAAGAAGGCCTCCTGTTCGGACTCCCCCTGTGTGTAATTCCACGGTTCTGTCCCCTTACGAGTGGACCCCTGTGTCTCCCTTAGGCAGTTACAGCTGCCCCGGTCGCCGTGCTGTAGCAACTCCCCCCTTTCGAGGCTGGATCTACCACCGCACCATACTTTCCACACGAGCCCTAAGACGGCTGTGTGATGTGTCTACCACTTTTCCTCCCCAAGAAAAAGGGCAGGTGTGGTCTCCGCAGGGTCTGGGTAAGACCCCCTTCCCTATATGCGTGTAAGGGCCCCGGCCGTGATTGCTCTATGTGAGAAACATAGAGAGAAAAGAGGCCCAGCCAGGCTGGCCCGTTCCCATGTTGGCAAACATCGCCTTGTTCCCTCCCAGGGTAACTAGAAGGATCCCGATGTTCTTATGGGGCATTGGGGAAGGGTACGTGCAGCCAGGTACAGACGATGCGCGGCACTGGATGAAATCCCTGCCCGCCTCTGTATCGGCGCTTCACGTACACGGTTCAGCGCATGGCAAGATTGGAATGGGTCCCCTAGTGTCGCTTCTCCGACACAACGTGGAGAGAGCGACAGAAGGGGAACGTTTAGTTACGTATGTAACCTCCGTTCCCCGAGGGAGGGAACGACACGTTGTGTCTTTCCTCCGCCATGTCGCTGAACCGAGCCACTGTTGTGGCCGGACCATTTCCGGCTCCTCAGAAAAATCCTGAATGAACTCCCGTATTTGCCCCGCTTAAATACCCGTATGTCTGGGGGTGGGGTATGCAAATACTGGCTGCCAACTCCCATTGGCCCTTTTCAATAGATCAGAGGTGAATATCGGTGCTCAAGAGAGACCCCTAGTGTCGCTTCTCCGACACAACGTGTCGTTCCCTCCCTCGGGGAACGGAGGTTACATACATAACCAAACGTTAAACTCTTATATATATAGTAGGGCTGTTGATTTAACGTGTTAATAACATGGGATTAATTTGACAAAAAATAACGCAATTAATCAATAAAATGCTTTCCTGAGAAATGCAAGCTTGTAGTACCAGCTGGTTACTCCAGAGGGCGGTAAGTGAAATTTCAGCTGTGTGAGCAACTCTTCAGCGGACACACAACACAAACTTGCGTTGCGTTCTTGCATTCAAAACACCTGAGGGAGCGCAAATGCTCCTTCAAGTGAGGATACGCAAACTGAGGGATCTCAAGATATGTTTAAAGATTGAGTATTAAACTTTATTTAACATGACAGAGTGACCTAAATATTTTATTTTTATGACGCAACACAAGCATGTCTGATAGGTCGTATGGTCTTTACCTCACAAATATTTAATTACCAACACGGTTAAGGAGGTGTCCTTTAAACTGTTATGCCGTTTTTACTCAGTCAATCTTTATTTAAGAAACATGCTCACTGAAATAGATCCACTCTGCTCCTTCAGTAATGCTGTAGATGAATCTGCCCCTCACCTTTTTTGGGAATGTTCTGTAGTATTTTGGAGAAAATGTTGTTTGTTTGTACGTACCTCTATTTTAACTAGTTTTTCTTTGCTTTATAAAGACGTTTTATTTGGTTTTCACAGTTTTGATTACTTAAGTTTATATTTTCTGATTAATCTGTTTATTTTTCTTGCCAAGTTTTTTATACATAAGTGTAAATTTATGTCTATAAAGCCCCTATTTGCACTTTTTTGTAAAGACTTGAAATATTATTTAAATACTCTTTGTACCTCCAACAACTCCAAAGCATTGAAAACCACTGCACTATGTAATGAATATAATGTCTTGTCATTATTGTAAAATATATCTATAGTTTTGTGTACTATGTATACCCCTGGCTTGTTTCTAATCGATTTTAATCGATTGACAGCCCTAATATATATATATATATATATATATATATATATATATATATATATATATATATATATATATATATATATATATATACACATACAGTAATGGAAATATCTTTTCACATGTAAAATGTGGTACTCATGGGTTGAGGCTATGTTTACGATTAGTTAGCCAGGCCTTACAACACATCAATAACATATTTCAGAGGAGTTTGCATATGCAGACATGGAACTTGTTACCAGTTACATTTATAGACAAGAAATTGCACAATATTCCTGAATGTTATGTTGGTAGTTAGCGTGCTATAACAATATACTAACTGTTGGATCTTAACTTTTTCCCCACATTACAGTAATTCGTTTTTTGTTCCTTTTTTCATTACAGTAATTAAAGCAACATGATCACATGGGAAATCGTGTTCTGAATTTTTTGCCCCATATTAAGACCTAGTGTCTATGCACTCTCAAGGATAAGGTTTAGGATTATGAGAATTTTTATGTAATTACTACTCAGATGTTGCTGAATATCGGATACATTTAAATGGATGTGCACTGTAAACTCTAATGTTGTCATTACAGGAAAAAATCAACTTAATTAAATTAAACATTCATTGAAATCATAACCTAAATATATAAGTTCCTTGAAATTATTTATCTTAAAATCTATAGATTTTAAGTGTTAATAACTCAAGGCAATGGGAAAGACTCATAATCCATGGTGCATGAATTATTTAATTATCTTTCCTAGATCAAAGGGAACAGATGGGGGTATTTAAGTTGTTTTAGAGGTTTTAGCTCTTTAGTAGAATTAATTATGTTTCAAATAGTTGTTTCATGTGATGACATCAGGGTGATGTGTGTCCCCTTTGGTCAAGTTGGAGACTGTTAATTCTATCTCAGCTCACCTTGTGCATGTGCAACTGAAACACATGTATGCATGCATTGCAGTATGTTTATAATGATTGAGCTAGAATCAGTAATAATCTTCTTTATTTGAGCTGTGCTGTTGCGTTATCTAAATTTGAGTCAATTCAACTAAAATTATTAAGTAGAAACAACAATATTTAAATAGCTAACCTGAGTAAAATCTCCTTGTATGTAGTTACCTTAACTTAAAGAGTTCATTTCTTTCTACATGAACATTACACAAGTTTTGGAAATGTCATTGCTCAATTCAACTCAACTTATTAGGGTTTTCGGTGTATTTAATTTGTGGAAAAACATTTTTTTTTTTTTATGCAAACAAGTATTTATTATTTATTTCTTAATATAACCCGGACCTTGAGAGTTCTTGACAGTTTTTTTGAGATTCAACCCCCAATGTACAGTGGCAGTTTCTTACACCAAGTGTACTTTGCTATAATTATTTTTACTCTTTTACTCCCCCCATTTTGTCTCAAGCATGGCACCAATAGCTCAATTCCAGCATTGTAATTTAAGTCAACACAGAGTAAATCACTTTTGTGGCTATAATTAAATATCCCCCTGCTCTAAACCTCCACACTATTATGTTCTCACAGAGGCCAGCAGATAAATGTGTGCTGCTGTCACCGATTCACTACGCCACATTAAATTCTTTTAGATCAATTAAACTTAGCAGCTCAGTTTACAAGTGGCCACTTTTAATGTCCCTCCTACACTCATACGGGTGTGCAATACATTTATTGTGCCTTTGCTAAATGAACAGAAGGCTGCAAATTCCTTTCTAAGCTTTAAAAGTTTGAAGAACCTGTCTGGTGTTCCAAAAACCTGTTTTGTCCATTTCAAACCCATGTGCTATATATAAAACATAGTGTCGAAATTATTTTAAAGATAATCGACACAATGCGACAAATGCTGTTGATAGAGCTTCACTTGTATTGAACTGGGAACTCTTTTCAAGTCACATTTTGTCTAGTGCTTGTTATTTTTTATAGATTATCAACACAAAATGTACGAGAAAAAGGCCTCTAATTCCGCATTTCAATCTTTAAGCTAACTTTTACACCAGTTAATGTTGCAGCAGTCTACATTTTAGACAGTTCTCTTGACAGCATAAATATTAGTTGTCAATAGGAAATAAGTCAAAAGTTACTGAACAAATTTCATTTATGACCCCAGAATGGCACAGGCATCTGTGATTTCACACGCTTTATGTAAAATTTACAATTGCGGTATTGAATGACATGGTCGCGGGGGTAATTTGAGTCACAGTGAGGGTTAAGCGGCTGTCTTCAGTGAGTATCGTGCATGCTTTCCTCTTCTCTCTGCAGCTTTACGGTCTCTCCCTGAGTGGAGAGGTGTGATCTGAGCTGAATGCTAAGTGTTATAGACACAGATAAGAGCTACATTGCTAGCCTAGTGCAGGGCTAATGAGAAAAACACATGGTGATGGAAGTTTGGTTTCCCAGGGAGCTGAGCAGAAGATCTGTGGTCAGGGGTATTGATGCTGGCCAAGGGTTAGTCTGGGCTTTGGTGCCTATTGAGTGGGCACAAGAAATGCCATTATTATTTGCGGTTAACACGATAACCATTTTCACAGTCCACTTTGTGAAGATGATGTGTGAAAGGAACTTACATTCTTTTGGGGAAATTGAGCCATGTGTATGACATCCTGAATGGCAAATGTTCCTGTTAAGAGTGTGTGTGAGATTGAGCAATGCTTTTTCTTATCTGTCAGAAGTAAGCCCAGTCATTTCTGGTGTTTTTATCCCCGGGCGGAATATTTATAGACTAATCAATCCAACATCTGCTAGCGAACCGTTTATTGAAGAACACTGCATTGTACACTGCTGTGCTAACTGATTGATTATTAATATTTAACTGAATTATGTGGATTTAAAATGCTTTTTACCACCTCAGTAATTATTTAATTTATTTATTTGCATAATGCTTCTGTCTTGGCTTCTGTTTAGGTTTCAATATAAATGAAGTTATGTGGTGTGCTATTTTTATAGTAATGCACTTACAATTGAAGTAAAAAAGGCAAGACATAGTACTCAGATAAGTGTTAAAATTAGGCCTGTCAATCAAATATTTTGCTTTGAAATATTAATAATCAATCAGTTAGCACAACAGTGTACAATGCAGTGTTATTCAATAAACGGTTCGGTAGCATAAACTACATGACATGCCATTTAATTAATAGAATTAATCACAAAATATAAAGTCATATACACTTCCTGTGGCCAAACTTGGCATATGTAAAATTCCATGATGTACACGCTCAACTCGACTGCACATTGTAGCAAGAAAACTGATTGTGTGGAACAGGACATCCTTAATCATTACACGCGGCACATGTCCGGGGCACAATAGACATGGGAGTGGGATTACTGTATGGAAAAAGAAAACTTTAACCGATGGTGGAGAGCCAGGTGTGGTAGTTACATACAAGCTGCCGAACCTCTTCGCATCATCCGAAAACGCTCGCTCGCACTGTCATCTGAACCAGTGTGAAAAACGAAACTATGCGAGAGAGTTTAGACTAAAAATTTCCACTTTCACTTCTTTTTTTTGGGGGGATTCGCATTCTCGGTGCATATCGCCACCTACTGGTTGGGGCTAGTCAAAGGTACAGAATTATAGTAAAAAAGGACTTAAATATTGATTTGTTTCACACCCAGGGCCGCCAATAAGGGGGGACAACTGGGCTTGATGGGGGCGAGGGGTTGGGCGGTAGATGGGATTGGGGCACAGAAAGGCTGTTCCGTTTTGTAGAGTGCATCTAAACCAGTGGAAGACGTGGATATGAACATGGAGACAGTGACCAACAGCGAAAGCTTTCAGGGCAGCACACGTTGATTGAATAACTGTCTGCACCAATAGCCAATAAGTTTAGTTTGCCAACAAAGCTTTAAATGAATGAATTTGCCCATTTGATCTTTAAAATGGCAGAAGATTTTGCCCAACTTTAATTACAGCATGTCCACTGATTTTATGGCATGTATACATATATTTTATCAAAGATATACACCTTTAAACATGGGTCTAATTGACTTTATCCTTGTAACATACATATTTAAATACTTCTGTCTATTAAATACTACCTACATATGTTCCTACCTACCTGTAATACGTTGTAGATTGTTGTAGGTGTGCACATTTTATTTCCCTTATCTGTTTGAATGAGCAGCTGAAAACAGTGAAGCGCAAACATTTCAAAATAAGAGTCCCTGATGTATTTCAGCCTTTAAAGTTCCACACTATTAATCAAATCTTTTAAAAAAAAAAAACCCAGCATGGTTATTGGCATTTTGGTTGCACCATAAACTGCATCTAGAATTGAATTCAATTTACTCTGATTGCCTCTGTCTGGCACTCCTCATAACAGGAAGGAAAGACTAAGAACATTTAATATAGGTTACCAATTTTAAAACTATTGGCAGATTAATTGCCTGTCTTTCAACACTGATTTGTATTTATTTTTATAATGGTACATAAACAAATTTGAATATGATGTATATTTGAAAAACATGTCTTGAGTATTTTAAACTTGCATATATCCTATCCTGTTATACTGATAAGCAATGTTTAAGTATGAGTCTGTAGCTACTATATGATTTATTCTGAGAATGTGTGGGTTGTTTTGTTATGGGGGTCCGTGTATCATCCGATCATTCGATTATTCCATTTAATCTGGCAAACCAAAAACGAAATAACGAATCGGGATACAGTATTCATTTTATTTGTTCAGGTCTTGAAAAGGTCGTAAAAAGTTTTACATTTGATTTTTAAAACTATGAAGCAACTGCTATCTTGTCTGTCTGTCTATCTAGAAAGTTACATAAATGTCATGTATATTAATAAATGTATCTGTCACAGGACAGTTTATTGTCTAAGAAACCTGATAACAGTCATAACTCAATTTTGTATTTTGCATGTTTTTTGGCAGTTTAATGGCTTATTGTACATTTCCATTTAACCAATTAATCACAAAAGTCAAAGAGAAACTTCATCATTTAAAATGTAGCCAAGTGGAGAGATTTTATGTAATTGAACTCTAGTTAATGTATGAAAATGTAATATTAATCATGTCTTATTTAATGATTTATAGTAAAAAAGAGTATTTTCCAGTTTGGTGAATAAGTGTAATACATGTTATGTGTCAAAGTAAGTGTAATGACAATTTTATTGTTTAAACTGATATGCATGTCCTAAAAGCCTGGTTAAAAATGCATAACATGCTTTGAGTGATTTAAGCAAGTACTTGAATGTATAAAATGCTTTGAATGATATAAGTATGTATTAAGGTGATATATGTTGAAGCATATGGGTAGGCTAATGCCCTGTTTGAATTTTGTTTGACATTAGCCTCTACCGTATTTCGTTGTTACTTAATTCTCATATTTCATTTGTTTGTATTTCCTTTCTTTCTTTCTTTCTTAAATACAATACTTCCCCATCGACCACTGTTTTTTTTCTTCTTTGTTTTCTACATCTGTCAGAATAAAACCCCAAAAATATATTTTTGTATGCTGTGTTGTTTCTTTACAACCCACGAGCTCCAAATATATAATTTGTTCTTCTCTGGGTTCAAATTTTAGGATCCTAATATTATGTAGTTAATTTCCACATCTAATATATTTTCTTCCACTCCATACTTGTACTCATCATTGAGATTATTTCTCTCCACTCTTTCCTTGCATTAGTTGGGTTTTGAATCAGGGACTCTGATTTGCCTTAGTAATTTGCTTTAAAGGTGTAATTCTAATATGATACATTTATTTTAATAATAGCCATAACCCCATATGCCCACCTACGACATCTCCCAGCCCACCCTAAGGTATCTGGCCAGTGCCAAGCCTGGGTGGAACAGGATGAAAATTCATTTTTAACAGTTACATGAAGCAACATAATGTAAGTAAATAAATAAACAATTAAAAAAAACTTCTAAAACATTGAAGCCAAGGCTACAAACATTTGGTATTTCTGTGGTTCTGTTTTATTCTGCCCTGTTTATTCAATTTTAGTTGATAAATAAAAGTTAACTGTGAAGAATATGTGTTTCATTTAAATTGAAAAATGTACTGCAGTGTAAGACCATTGTTTAGGTTGAATAATTGAACGGATTCTTTACGTGTTGTTTGGTTTATACATCATATCATACAGGCCTGGCTTTGCTTCCATATGGACATATCCCAGAGGGCCTTTGTAGCAAGAGATGTGTAACATAAACCTACTTACATACAAGAGAAAAAAATTATCTTTAAACTGCACATTAACGTATAATGATAGTAGCGATGTTACGAATCACACCTCTGAAGTTCCTCCCGCTTACCACCACAGGGCTCCATCACTCAGGTATTGACAGGTATCTCTGGACTCCATTTCCCATAATCCCTGTACCTGGCACTGATTACATGCTCACCTGTTTCTCATTAATTCAGCTATTTAAGACTCACTCTCAGTGTGAAGTCTTGTTTTGCACTGGCTGACATTTCATAGCTTTTCTCTGCTTTTCCTGTGTATGATTCTGGACTGTTTACCCTGTTTTGACCTGTTGCTTCCTGCCTACTATTACTGCCTCTTTACCTTGATAAAACATGTGATTGTCAGCTGTCTGCCCTGACCCCTTGCCTGTTTACTGACTACCTCTCTGGATTGCCTTGGATATTACTGGTGCTGGTGATTGACCCCTACCTGTCTGTGTTACTACATTTACTGTTATTAAAGCTGCACATGGATCTCAACTCTGTTGACTCATCATTACAGAAGACCTCACTACAAACCGATCCAGCGGCTTTTCTGCAACTCACCACCGAGGTCTCAGTGCAAGTGGATGTATTAGCCGTACACCACCAACAGCTTGACTGGCTGACATCGTTATCAGTGGAGCTTGTAAAAAATTAGCAAAGTGTCCATTTGCCCAACATTAAAACCTTCAGCCTCTTCATCAAATCCAGTAGCATACCCGGAATCACCTAGCATTCACCACACCTTGCCTTTCCTGAGAAATTCAATGGGTCACCAGCTAAATGTAAAGGATTTCTGCTCCAATGTTCTCGGTTTGTTAATCAACAACCCACACTATACCCCCCTGATGAAAGCTGCAATTGCTTTGTTTGTTCGCTGCTTACCGGTAAGGCGTTACTTCTGATTTCGTGCTGTGTTTGAACATCCAGTAGAAGGCAAAGATGTCAGAGATAAACTGCATTCTCTTCATCAAGGTAATGTCCCATTACCATGTAACAGCCATGTTCCATGCCATTTCACAGCCACGCCTCAGCCTGCTCCATGCCATGTCACAGCCACACCTCAGCCTGCTCCATACCCTGTCACAGCCAAACTTCAGCCTGCTCCATGCCATGTCACAGCCACGCCTCAGCCTGCTCCATGTCATGTCACAGCCACGCCTCAGCCTGCTCCATGCCATGTCACAGCCACGCCTCAACCTGCTCCATGCCATGTTACAGCCACGCCTCAGCCTGCTCTATGCCATGTCACAGCCAAACCTCAGTCTGTTCCATGCCATGTCAGTCAAATCTGAGTCGGCTCCACGCCATGCCACAGTCCAGCCTTCCGTGACTCATTGCTTGAAGGCCTTCACGGCCCTTGTCTCCAAGTTGAATTATCCACCACTGATATCGGTGCATAGGGCCACGAAGATTCTTTCCTACAAAATGACATAGGACGTTTCCAAGTCTCTGCCCGTGTTCACAACCACAGAGGTAGTGTACAATTCTCTGCCAGTGGTCACGATCACAGAGGTTGTTTCCAAGTCTCCGCCAGTGATCACGGCCACAGAGGTCGTTTCCAAGTCTCTGCCAGTGTTCACGGCCACAGAGGTCGTTTCCAAGTCTCTGCTCATGTCCATGACCACAGAGATAATTCCTGAGACTATGCCCACGTTTACAACCACAGAGATCATTCCCGAGTCTCTGTACACACCCACGACCACAGAGGTCGTTCCTGAGTCTCTGTCTATGCCCACGACCGCAGAGGTCATTCCCGAGTCTCAGTATATGACCACGACCACAGAGGTCATTCCCAAATCTCAGTCTAAGCTCACGACCACAGAGGTCACTCCTGAGACTCTCTCCATGTCCACGGCCACGGAGGTCGCTCCCGAGACTCTGCTCATGTTCATGAAAACTGAGGTTCCCAGTCCTCCTGGACTCTTAGGCTCGTGCGTGGCATGTCTCTGCCTTCTACAGTTAAACAAAGACAAAACTGAAGTTAAACAAAGACAAAACTGAAGTCACTGTGTTTGGAAACAAAGATGAAGTTCTCAAGGTGAATGCATACCTTGACGCTAGTGGTCAAACAACTAAAAATCAAGTCAGGAATCTTGGTGTGTCTCTAGAGTCAGACCTTAGTTTCAGTAGTCATGTCAAAGCAATAACTAAATCAGCATACTATCATCTGAAAAATATTGCAAGAATTAGATGCTTTGTTTCCAGTCAAGACCTAGAGAAACTTGTGCATGCTTTCATCACCAGCAGGGTGGATTATTGTAATGGACTCCTCACTGGCCTTCCCAAAAAGACCATAAGACAGTTGCAGCTCATACTGAACGCTGCTGCCAGGATTCTGAGCAGAACCAGAAAATATTAACATATCACACCAGTCCTCAGGTCTTTACACTGGCTCCCAGTTACATTTAGGACTGATTTTAAATTATTATTACTGGTATATAAATCACTCAATGGGCTAGGACCTCAATATATTGCAGATATGCTCACTGAATATAAACCCAACAAATCACTCAGATCATTAGGATCACATCAGCTAGAAATACCAAGGGTTCACTCTAAGCAAGGAGAGTCTGCTTTTAGCTATTATGCCAGCCGCAGCTGGAACCAGCTTCCAGAAGAGATCAGATGTGCTCCTACAGTAGTCACATTCAAATTCAGACTCAAAACACATCTGTTTAGCTGTGCATTTATTGAATGAGCACTGTGCCACTGTGTGTCCGACTGTTTGTACTGTATTTTATTTTATTTTATATTCTAAACTGTTTCAATTATTCTTATTTTTTTAATTTTATTCTTTTAATTTTATTTTATTTAATCGCTTCTATGTAAAGCACTTTGAATTACCATTGTGTATGAAATGTGCTATATAAATAAACTTGCCTTGCCTTGCCTACAGCTTCACCCTTCTAGTCTGCCATGGCTCCGCCTTCTATGGCTTCACACCTTGAGCCTGCCACAGCTCCTCCTTCTATGGCTTCACACCTCGAGCCTGCCAAAGCTCTACCTTCTACGGCTTCGCCCCTTGAGCCTCCCATGGCTTAGCCTGCCACCCCTCGAGCCTGCAATGGCTCCGGCTTCCATGACTCTGCTCCTCGAACTTCCCACGGCTCTGCCTTCCTTGGCTCCAGTCTCTAGTCTGTGGTCACCACCCAGCTCTCTTGACCCTGTTTCACCTTGGTAGCTATCAACCAGGCCTCCTGATCCAGTCCCTACCCTGAGGTGGCCTCCTGGGTCTTCTGGCCAACCACCTGATCTGCTCTGGTATCCCTGGTCTCCTGGCAGTCTGCCTAATCTGCTCTGGTCTTCTGGATCTCCTGGCTGTCTGCTTAATCTGCTCCATTCCCCTTGGTTTCAAGGCTGTCTGCCTGATCTGCTCTGGTCTTTTGGATCGCCCGGTCACTCAGCTGATCTGCTCTGGTCCTCTGGGTTCCCTGGTTGTCTTCCTGATCTGCCATGGTTTCTTTGGACCCTGGCATTGCTTGCCTCCTCACTTCAGGAGCCGCTCGGGGGGGTCTGTTACTAATCACGCCTGTGTAATTCCTCCCGTTCACCACCAGTGGGCTCAATCACACAGGTATTGACTTTAACTCACTTGACTCCATTTCCCATTATCCCCGTACCTGTCACTGATTACCTACTCACCTGTTTCTCATTAATTCAGCCACATAAGACTCACATGAGAAAGAGCCACATGAGAACACGAACCATCCACAAACTCTGCTTCAGTGTGTGAGTGGGCATTCCTACTACTTTTATACCTGTTTATACGAAGGAGTGGCATGCAAATTCCTCTTGTTTATTCTCATTGGCTTTTTCTCATAGAATTGGAGGTTTTTCGGGGCTCTCAAGAGCAACCCCTAGTGTCATCACATCGACACAACGTCGAGTGATTGACAGAAGGGGAACGATCAATCTCGAAATGTAATTTACATGTTAAGATGTCCTTGCAAAAAAAAGTACACTACCTGTCAAAACTTTTGAAACACTTGACTGAAAAGTTTCTCATGATCTTAAAAATCTTTTTATCTGAAGGCATATGCTTAAATGTTTGAAATTAGTTTGGCAGACAAAAATATATATGGTGCCACCATATGTTTTTTAAATATATTTAAAAAAAAATTTTAAAACTAAAATGTAATAAAAAAAAAAAAAAAAAGGTTTTGAAATTGATGTCTTGGAAGAAAATCAGCCAATAAGTGCCCAACATAAATGGGAACTCAAAAAGCATCCCAGGGTGATACCTCAAGAAGTTGGTTGAGAGAATAGAATAGAATCCTTTATTTTGGTCACACATTATACACACAGTTTTTTTTACATATATACAGTTACATTTATTAGTTTTCACATATCCCAGCTAAGCTGGGGTCAGAGTGCAGGGTCAGCCATGATACGACGCCCCTGGAGCAGATAGGGTTAAGGGCCTTTGCTCAAGGGCCCATCAGTGGCATCTTGGTGGTGCTGGGGCATGAACGCCTCTATGCCATGTTATTGAATATAACACAGTGTTATTGAATATAACGAATGCATTTGCCACTGGGGCAGTGTTTTGCATATCGGCAAGCACAGACCAATTTTAGCTAATGAAAAGTCAACCTACTGTTTCCAATTTCACTATGAGATCACTCTGACTTGGGTGGGACTCTATAGACAGCAACGCATGTTAAGGGTGTGACGTTAAAAGTTAAGCTCAACTTTGAGAGTTTGTTTGATTTTATTTCTTGAGCTTCATGTCCGGCACACTCGATTGCCATTGGCAATCAGAGTTTCAGATTTGCATTGTGGATCATCATACAAGATTTTCTTTATAGTCATGTAGAGTCTGTATAAAAATATTAAACATGTTTGATATCCTCCAAGTAGATGGAATAATAAGAAAGTCAGTACTCATCATATATTATGCAATTTTCTATCAACTATCATTAACTAATATTTCAAAATCTGCAAACTGAAGCCTGCTAGCTTTGACCAGCATCAACTAGCACTGATTCAACCCGAAAATGGGATCTAAAATTGGTGTTGAAGTTTTGTGGTATAATCCCATTTTAACTCGCTTTACCAGTGTGGAAGCACTTGTTTTTTTATGTTGGCTGCCATTGCTTTCTTTAAAGCATGTAAACTGTGCTACCAACACAAGATTATGTACTGTACTGGATTGCTAAATATTGGATCTGGATATTAACTTATTGTTATATGTAAACAATATCACATGAATAAGAGTGCTGTTGTTCAGATTAGGATCATTTTCTTCAGCCGCAACAGTGGCTCGGTTCAGCTATGTGGCCGGGAGGACACAATGTCTCGTTCCCTCCATCAGGGATCGGAGGTTACATCCGTATCCTAGATGTTCCCCGATAGGCCGCCGTAATGGCGTCCACTACCCAGTGGGAAAGCCTCTGTTTGGAGACAGTGTTCCCTTTCCGCTGTCCCCCAAAGCAGACAAAGAGCTGCTCAGAACATCTAAAGCTCTGCGTGTGGTCCAAGTAGATACAAAGCACGTACCGGACACAGCAACGAAGGGGCTGGGCCTGCCTCCTCCCGGGGCAGCGCTTGCAGGTTCACTACCTGGTCCTTGAAGGGAGTGGTGGGAAACTTGGGCACGTAGCCCGGTCACGGCCTTAGGATCACATGAGTGTCTGCCGGACCGAACTTCGGGCAGGTGTCACTGACAGAGAATGCTTGCAGCACGAGATTGGCCATCGGCTGCCCAAGTGACCGCACTGTGACCTTCGTGGCCCTGAGGGTGAGGTCGGTTGCTGAGCGCAGTTCCTGCAGCATGTCAGGATTAGGACTACCCAAGAGCAGATCTTTAAGAACCTTGGCCTGGTGGACTTGCAGGAGGGTCATGGTATGCAGGGCGGAAGCAGCCTGTCCGGTGGCGCTGTAGGCTTTGGAGGTCAATGAAGACGTCATCCTACAGGCCTTGGAGGGGATCACAGGGCGCACATGTGGATCGCAACCACTCTGTCCACCTAGGGGACCGCCGTGTACCCGTGGGCCACTCCGCCATCGAGGGTAGTGAGAGCGGATGATTGAGAGGCATGGTGACGGGTGGAGAAGGGTGTTCTCCACGAACTCGTCAGCTCATAATGTAATTCCGGGAAGAAAGGAACCGGGGGGGTATGGCTGTGAGCAGCGTGCAGACCCGAGGAACCAATCATCCAGCTGCGAAGGCTGTGGGGAGGACGGAGGGTTCCAGTCCAGCCCCACGCTAACGGCGGCCCGGGCAAGCATGTCGAACATCTGGGCGTCAGCCTCAGACTGGGCGTGCTGGCCCGAAGTCGACTTCTGAGGAAGGAAAGCCATGACCGCAACATTGCCATGGTCATGTTCTCGCAATGAGAACATGAGCCATCCACAAACGCTGCCTCGGTGTGATCGCTGCACAGACACACGAGACAGCGCCTGTGGCCGTCAGGAGTGGAGAGCACTCTACCACATCCAGGAATTACACAGGGGCGGAAGGGCATCTTTATAAAGACGCGTCCTGAAAAGTACATTCAATGCCAGCTGTGTATATGCTCTTTTAAAGAAAATAACTATTTTAGTGAAATAGCTCTTTTAACTGCGCTGTTGAAGCACCCAGTGACAAAGCTGCACTGCCGTGTAGAGAAGGATAAAGCCGCTGATATGCGCTGTAGATCCGACAGCAATCGCTCAGAGATAGGAGGAACAGTGTGTGACTTGCAGCTCGCTGCATACACAGCTCCGATGAAAATGTCCTGAATGAAATTTCCCTCCCTTTATACCCGTGTGTCCGGGGGCGGGACATACAAATTCTGTCTGCCAATTTCTCATTGGCCTTTTCTCATAGATCAAAGATGCAAAAGGCTCTCAAGAGAGACCCCTAGTGTTGCTTCTTCGACACAACGTCAAAGTGAGTGACAGACGGGGAACTGCAGCTTCGTGCCTACAATGTGCTTTGAAAAAGTTACGTGATGGAAGTTATTTATTGTGATTATTAATTAATTGAACTATTTATTAAACATTTATTTTATTATACTGCTGTTGTAGAGAGGTTATAATGTTTGTGCATATATATATATACATTATGAACATACAATTAGTTTCACTGTGAACAACCAAACCAACGCCCCATGTTATATAAAGATGTTGAAAAATATATTCCATTGAGAGAGACAGAGACAAGAAAAAAGACATAGAAAAAGGATGGCTTTGTGAAAAAGAGCCAGAGAGGAACAAACCTGATTTATTCTCTGCAAAAAATCAGCAGCAGATGTAAGAGTATAGCCAAGCCACTGAGAAAAATTGGTGAAATGCACGCAAATATATTGTGCATTCTCTCTCTTCTTCTCTCTCTCTCCTTTTGTCTGTTTCTTTCAATCTTTTTATCTTTTAAACTTCATACATAACTCTTCTTCTTCCTCATACTAGCTTCTCATCAACCTTGCAGACCTCACTGAGACATGCATTGCTGATTACAAATGAATAACATTGAAATCTTTTACTCATGAAAATAGTGAATTTTCTTTCTAGTGATGAGGTGGAAAAGGCTTTACAGAAGGCCTATAGAAGGCATTATTTTTTAAGCACACATTGGTTATGTTGTTTTGAATGAAGCCACATGAAAAGTAATCAGTTAACGAACTGATAAAGCAGTTGGCTCTGAGATCTAAAACACTTCTTGCACAATATTGTATGACAACAAAAAACAGATCACACAAAGAGTGTCATCAAACTTGTTGCAAATTCAAGTCAATAGCCCGCTGCACACATTCAGCTTGCTTTAGCCACTGTTTTGAACTACATGCTTTTGGCAAGCAAATATTACCCACAAGCTGTTACTTCTTACCACAGAAGAGTATATTTAGGTTAGTGGGTTACAGATGTTTGACCAGCGTTCAAACACTATGCAAACTGAAGCGCGGGGGCCAGATGCATAAGCAATGTTTTATATTTTCAGTTTCTCATGTGGCCTTGCCCAATTTCAGAAAACAGCATCGGCCTGCCAGAAACAGAATTATGAAATTTAATGCAACCAAGAGCGGAATGTACACAAACACAGCAGACGATCAGTGGTTGGTACAAGCGGGTGTCGGATCACCTCCGTTTGTGAAGAAGAACAGTTTATAAAGTTGTCATGTTTACAGTTTGCTTATTTGATTATGTCAATGTCAGTATTATGTTTGTGGTCTGTGTGTATCTGTGGTGGTTATTAGGACCCAAGCACTGACTCGGCGGAGGCCCTATTGTTCTTCTAAGGATGATTATTATTATTCTTTTTTCAAGGTTTTTGGCTGACAGATTTTTCACTTAAGGTCACCAAAATTGGTATATATATATATATATATATATATATAGTTCTCATAAAGCCAAATAACTTTCATACTCACAGTCATTTGCTCCACCCAACAGGAAGTTGGCAATTTTGGATTTTCTGAAAATAGTAGGCTCTGAACTTTTAAATACTCCTCCTAGGTGATTCATGAGACTGCCACCACATTTAGACAACGTTATGCCAAGAAATTGAAGAAAAGTTAAATAGTGAACAGATTTTGAAATATCAAATGGTCTTGTCATGGCGAGGCATTAAATAATTGCAAAAAATGGGAAACAGGAAGTGCCGCATATCTTCTGTGTGCAATGTGTGATTTAGATAAAAATTTTGATAGCAAGTGTGTTTATTACAATAGAATTTAAAATAGTCCTCTTATATTTACCCAAATTGCTTCAAAGTTGTTTAGAAAAATGCCAAATGCATGTGTCCACCTTACATGGATTTCCGAAAGCCACCAGGTGGAAATGGACCAGTTGTGAGTGGACCCATCATTGCTGCTTGCAGCTATATTTATTATTATTATTATTCTTTTGAAGTTTTTCAGAATTTTTGTGGTGTAAATTTCAAGACATTTTTAAAAACCAACTCATTGGGGCTTTTAATCAAAACACTCTTTTGTTTAAACTCAAGAAGTCTCTTTCAGACAGATAGCTCTCTCTCCCTTGCATGGTCTCTTTATATCGCTCTCAGTGCTTACTGCAACCAGAGACAAGTGTTAGACATTATAACGCTCAAGTGTGTGCACCCTTACCCATACCACACGCAGGCCACCACATATCCCACCACCCAACGTAGGCCGGAGAGTCATCCACCTCATCCCATCCAACTACGCACTTCTAGGGGTTTGCCGTGAGTCCTGCCCATTGTAGCGATCTCAGAACAGCCCTCAGATGCTGCATGTGCCACTGCCAGTCACTACTGTATATAATGATGTCATCCAGCAGAGTGTGGTCCAAGAACGTGGTCTATGAGGTGCTGAAATGTAGCCGGGGCCCCAAACAAACCGAACGGAAGCGTCACAAATTTGTGTAAGACAAACGTTGTGGAGAAGGCAGTTTTTTTGCAGGATATTGGCGTTAAGGGAACATGCCAATAACCCTTTGTCAAATCCATTGGCGAAAAAAGCTGAGCTGTGTCCAACCGATCGAGCAACTCATCAATACGAGGCATTGGGTATGCATCAAATTTAAACACTGCTGTGACTTTCCTATAATCCACACAGAACCAAACAGACCCGTCGCTCATAGGAACTAGAACAACCAGGCTGGACCAATCACTGTGGGATTCCTCTATTACTGCAGAAAAGCATTAGAAATGCATCTGGGAGGTGGTCTCCACAAGTGACCGGTGCAACATGATTGTCTTTTATGTTCACCTCGGTCTGAACTCTGCCATCTTCAACTACCAATACCAACTTCACAGAGACCGACTCTCTCCATAATTTCAGGAGGTTTCGATGGTGTATTTGACGTGCGTCACCTCTATCTGTTAGTTTTACCTCATAAAGATCTCCCACTAGTTGTGTGACCTCAAAGGGCCCTTGCCCTTGAGTAATTTAGAGCTCGATGTGGGGAGTAATACGAGTACTTTATCTCCCGGTGCAAATTCCCATAGCCGAGTACCCTGTTATACAGGAAGTGCCTTATATCTTCTGTGTGCATTGTGTGATATTGATGAAAATACAGCTGTATGTGTGGTAATGGATGCTGATCACATTGAGGTGGCTATTATGGGTTACATTATAACACCACCAACTGGTAGCAGGAAGAATGTCACTTTTAGAAGATTTTGAAATCTGAATCTTGATTGAGAATCTTGTGTTTACATTAATTGCTTCAAAATTCTTTAAAATAATGTCAAGACATTGCTGATATAAAATTGTAAAGGAATATTTGATATCTTAACTTGTGTTGCCATGTTAACACATTAATTAACATTGGGGTACATAACATATGTGAAAACTCTTGAAAGTTTGCACACACATCAGAGTCGTTGGTTATTAGGGCTTGGCAAAGTTGCAGGGGGGGCCTTGGGGGGTAGCACATCCCTTTTGAGCTACAGTCACCAGACCTTTTACACATATAGATCTCATCAAGTCGGACAACTTTTGCAGTGACAGTCATAAGCTCTGCCCAAAAGGAAGTTGGCCATTCTGGTTTGTTTGAAAACTGCATGCTCTGGAATTCTAAATACTCCTCCCAGAGATTTCATGTTACAGGTACCAAATGTGGGCATGCATTGACGATGCTAAATTGCGAAAGGATTTTTTCATATATTGAATGGTGTTTCCATGGCGACACGATAAATTATTGTCAAAAAATTGGAATAAGGATATGTCTCATATCTTCTGCGTGCATGGTGAGATTTACAACAAAATTGAGCCAAATGTTTGTCCTTGCAGACTGATCACATTGATGTGAATATTGTGGGTCATGGCCATAGTGCCACCAACTGGCAGAAGGAAGTGTGTCACTTTAACAGACTTTGAAATGGCCCTTTTGTGTTTACTTACATGCATTGCTTCAAAATTCAAGACATTGCTTATGTAAAATTGTAAAGTATTATTTTATATCTTAAATAGTGCTGTCATGTTAACACAATAATTATTCCTTTCTTCCTATATTTGGGTGTTTTTGAGGCACTTGGCATGCTTAAAATTTCATTAAACTTTGCAAAGACATTAGAGTTTTTGTCCATTAGGGCTGGGCAAAAGATTATATATGGGCGTGTAGGGGTGCCTCCTTTTAATGGGCATGCATGACGGCCTCTGTAGCAACCCCTTTTTCACCTACAGTCACCAAAATTGGTACATAAATAGTTCTCAACAAGCTGGACAACTTTCATAATTATAGTTATTAGCTCTGCCCAACAGGAAGTTAGCCATTTTGGATTGTTTGAAAATTGCAGTCGCTGAACTTTTAAATAATCCACTAAACCACATTTTGACAACATTATGCCAAGACTTTGAAGATGCTAAATTGTGAAAATTGTTAATGTGTCACCATGGAGAGGCATTAAATGAATGCCAAGAATTAGGAAGTGTGGCTCTTACAACATAATTTAAAATAGACCTCTTATATTTATCCAAATTGCTTCACAATTGTTTAGAATAAAGTCAAATGCATGTGTCCACCTTGCATTGTATTCCAAAAGCCACAGGGTGGAAGTGGACCCATAGTGCTTGGGCCCACCATCGCTGCTTGCAGCTATATTTACATTTGTAATCTCTTTAACAGTGGTTCCCTGTTCCTGGAGGCCCCCCAAAACTACACATTTGGGATATCTCCCTAATCAAACACACCTGATTCAACTCATCAGCTCATTAGTAGAGACTCTACAACCTGAATTGGGTGTGTCAGATAAGGGAGATATACAAAATGTGAAGTGTTTGGGGGCCTCCAGTAACAGGGTTGGGAACCACTGCTCTACAACTTTTTATGTGTAACATTCTACACAGCTACAAATAGGGAAGATATTAGCTTAATTAAATTTCTGAGTAGCGATGTGATATCTAGTGTTGGTTTGAGTCAATCTTAGTCGAGTCCGAGACAAGTCTGAGTCTTTAAACAACCGAGTCCAAGTCGAGTCTTAATCTAAAAGGGGCCGAGTCAGACTAACGACCAAGTCATAACAGGCCAAGTCAGAGTCGTGCCCGAATATATCTATTCATTAATCTGAATTAAAATTGTAACCATAAACTCAACAGCAATATTTCAAGCTTAATTTAACCTTCACAAATAAGAAAAAAAAAGCATTTATATTCACATTTTATGATTAGTATCCTGCTGAACAAATTTCAAATTGGTTTCAGAATGAAAGCATATGCTTAAGGTGTATGAAGACAAAACTGTCCTTCAACACACTTGTGTTCTGTTAACTTTTTCAATTATTTGTTGATTTTTACCACTCAGAAATAGACTAAAACCAGAGTAATTATTATTTCTAATTTTAATTTAGTTTTTTCTACTTAATTTTCAATTTATCCATTCAATTTAATTTAGTTTGATCTAAAATTATGGGTGAAATACATGCAATGTAATTAAATAAATGTTATGCGTTTAATACATGGTACATTAAAACAGGAAAATTGGGAATTTTAAAACATTTAATAATGCCCATGAAATTAAACTGAAAATAAAAACAGGAAAGATCATATACCATTAAAAATGTATTTATATTCTACTACACTTCACATTTTCAGTCCTCCTGCTGTGTCCAGGTGTAGCCTACTTCCCTAAATTTAAGATCTAATTTTGTTTATGACAAACTCTCTTTGAGCTCACATTATCATATTCCCTGTTGTCTTTTGTTTTTGTACTTTTATGTTGAAATTCTTGTTTAGTTCCTATTTCCTGTCAGTTTTGTAGTCCTTTGTAGTTGTATTCCTTGATTAGCTCTCCCTGATTATTTCTCATTCCCTAATTGTTTCCCCAGGTGTTCCTCATTCCTGTCACGATCCCCTGTTGTCTGCCCCGTGTTTCACTTGTCATAAACTACACTTCCCATAATTCCCTGCCCTCATCATTGCAGTCAGTCATTGTTAGTCATGTCGTTAGTCATCATTGTCCTTGTGTATTTAAACCCTGTTGTTTCTCCTTTCGTAGTCGGTCGTTGAATGTGTTTGTTCATATGTGAATGTATGGTTCAAATGTTTATGTCTTGTATACTCAAATGGTCTGTGTTCCTGCCTGAGTCCGTCGTGGATTTTTTCCCTTGTTTATATCTTTTGTTTCCCATTGTGGATGTTTTGTTTGTTCCAGTCTTGTTTGTCTAGTTATTTTCAACAAAGAAGCTGCATTTAGATCCCCACTCCTCATCTGCCTTCGTCTGCCTTCGTAACACTGAAGGCGGAACCGTGGAAGGCTCTGGAGGCGGAGCTGTGGTAGTCGGCACCGTGGAAGGCTCTGGAGGTGGAAGCGTGGTAGGCGGAGCCCTGGAAAGATCGAGAGGTGAAGCCCTGGGAGGCTCGAGAGGCGGAGCCCTGGAAGGCTCGAGAGTGACCTCAGTGGTCACGAGTACTAGCGGAGACTGGGGAGAAAGTGCCCTCTTCCTTCTCTTTCTCCTTCGGCCAGCAGGAGGCGTGGTCATGGGGACTGTTGAGGCTACAGGCGCAGGCTCTGACTCTGGGATGGTCGAGGCTGCAGGCGCTGGCTCTTGCTCTGGGACGGTCGAGGCTACAGGCGCTGGCTCTGGCACAGTCGAGGCTACAGGCGCTGGCTCTGGCTCTGGGATGGTCGAGGCTACAGGCGCTGGCTCTGGCTCAGGGACGGTCGAATCTGCAGGCGCTGGCTCTGGCTCTTCCTCAACACCCACAGTGAACGGTGAGCCGCTAACTCGCAGAGTCTCCTCCACGAAGTCTAGGAGCGTCCAACGTGGGATCGCTGGTGGCAACAGATCCCTTCCGCCTTCCTTGCCTCCTGACCCAGTCCCCATCCTGTGGCCGCCTCACAGGCCTTCTGACCCTGTCCTATGGCCGCCTCTCAGGCCCCCAGACCCAGTCCCTGTCCTGTGGCCACCTCCCAGTCCTCCTGACCCACTCCCTGTCCTTCGGCCACCTCCCAGGCCTCATGACCCAGTCCCTGTCCTACGGCCACTTCCCAGGCCTCCTGACCCTGGCCGTCCGCCTGATCTGCTCTGGTTCCCTTGGTCTCCCGGCCATCTCCCGGATCTGCCTTGGTCTTTTTTTTTTGAGTAATTGTAGCTTAGCTTGTCAAAAAAAAAATTTTTGCTTTCCCAACACTGGTTACATTTAAAAAAAATATGTAGTGACTGTCTCATGAATCCCCTAGGAGGAGTATTTAAAAGTTCAGAGACAGCAATATTTACTTTTGCCCAGAAAAAATGGCCAATGTGTCACTGTAGGTAAGAATGGGGGTGCTACAGAGTCCATCTTAAATGCCCATTTTAAATAAATTAATGTAAACACAAGAGGGCTATTTCAAAGTCTGTTAAAACTGCCATTCTTCCTGCTGCCAGTTGGTGGCACTATGACCGTAACCCATAATAGCCGCATCAATGTGATCAGCCCTCATAATCAAACATACAGCTGAATTTTCATCAAAATCACACAATGCACACATAAGATATAAACCACTTCTTTTTTTTTTAAGATAACAAATATTCCTTTACAAATTTACATTGTAAATTCTTGATGTTATTCTAAAGAATTTTGGAGCAATTCATGTAAAAACAAGAGGGCTATTTCAAAGTCTGTTAAAAGTGCCATTCTTCCTGCTGCCAGTTGGTGGTGCTATGAATGTGACCCATATTAGCCACATCAATGTGATCAGCCCTCATTAACAAACATACAGCTGCATTTTCACCAAAACCATTCAATGCACACAGAAGATATAAGGAACTTTCTGTTTCACATTTTTAGCCATAAATGTATTGCTGTGCCATGATGACTCTGTTCAACATATCAAAAATCCATTGCAATTTAGCATCAACAGTGTCTTGGCATGATGTTGCACAAATTTTGTGCAAGTCACACAAATGCCCATGGAGGAGTATTTATAAGTTCAGACGTTGAAACTTCCTGTTGTGCAGAGCTAATGACTGCGAGTATGAAAGTTGTTCGGCTTTATGAGAACTATATACAGTATGTACCAATTTTGGTGACTGTAGATGAAAAAGGGGTGCTACAGAGCCCACCTTACATGCCCATTTTGATGGAGGCACCCTCCACCCTCACTCCCCCATGAGTTTTCACACATGTTAAGTACCGAAACCTTGAAAGAATAATAATAATAATTGAAGCTGCGAGCAGCGATGACGGGCCCAAGCCGGTGGCACCGCCACCCCCGTGCCTTTAGGGTTGCTGTGCACGATGGGCAATAACGTAACCTCGCTTTGACTGTCGAGAAGAAGATGTGTGCTGTAGAGCTCCAACGAACATTCGCAACGACAGCTCTCGACCTAGTTAGAAGCATTTCTTGTTTGCATGACATGTGGACTTAATAAATCCTTATCTTGAGCCAAATAAACAAGCTGACATTCAGTACAACCTGTGTCTTTTGTTTAGAACACATACAAATGTTATTTATGTACCGTTTTTGTACGGTACATAAATAAATAAAGCACCGTTTTTGAAGACTGCGCATGTGTGAACGTGCTCTACTATGTAAGAACGAGCCGATTATTGAATCTGGAAATGGGTGGGGCCTGTAACACCTTTAGGAACCAAACGTGCAACACTCATAAATACCGGTTGTAAATCACATTCCCTCACTCGTCTTTGAGATGGCTTCACGTGTTTGGATCGTCGGCAGTTCCATCATCCGCACACTGCATACTCGCTTCTGTGAGCAGCGCCTGGACGGAAACCTCGGTCTTCAGTGTGAGATCACCTGGGACGGCAGAGGAGGCAGACTCTGGGAGCAGCTGTTTCCAGCTCTGCGCTCTCTCAGGGCCAAAGCTCCAGCTCCAGATATTCTCATTATTCACCTGGGAGGGAACAGTTTGTGTCGGGTGGGCCGCAACCGCCTCGATTTTCTTCGGGAAATAAAGAGTGACCTGACCGAAGTCTTACAAATGTTTCCCAGAACCAGGCTGGTGTTTTCTGGCATTTTACCCCGTCTAAATTGGAGAGGACAGACTGGCAGGACTGGCTATGGCATTGAACGAAGCCGGCGGTGGATCAACGGCGCCATGTCTGGCTTCTTGGCAGAGAGGCAGATGCGCTGCATTCACCACAGAAACATCGGCTTGTTCCATCTGTGCAGAGACGGAGTCCACCTGAGACCAGAGGGAAACCAGCTTCTGCCGAGCAACCTCCGAGAAGCTCTGCAGGTGGAACTCAGAAGATGAAGCAACAAATGTCCTTTTAAGGGCAGCAACAATGGCTCTTTTAAGAGCCACATTCACTCATTCAAATAAAAAGAATTTTCCAAGTGTGTGAAATTCGTTGTTCCTCACCTTAATTGATGTCAGGTTTCAGATGACTTGTTTTTAAATAAAAATGTCGATTCCTCTTATCCATTCCTTTGTAAGCATTTCAATATAACTTTCAAACCATTTAAGAATCGTGTGCTGTTTTCTGTGCTGACCACAATCCAAAACGTGCCATAAAGCAGCGGTTCTCAAACTTTTTTGTTTTGGTTTATTTATATAAAGACACAGAGAATATTACTTGCCTTACCGGATTAGAATTATAAAAAAAATAACTAGGGAATCACTAAAACGAGAGAATTATTCTTATTTGATGATACTCTCAAAACATTCCACAACAAATCCTTGAAATTGAATGATATTCAGAACAGAACACGAATAAAAAAAACGCTCTCTTTACAATCAAAATGTTTTTACATTTGCGATGTATTTGGATGCTAAACTATTCTTTATTATAGGCTTTGTACTTTACTCACGCTCCAATACCGACGTAGAAAATCATCCGCTTTACATGCGTAAAAATATGCTTGGAAACATCACAGTGGAGCGGTGCTCACTGTGAATGATACTGAATTGTACTACTGACTATTTAAACTAGGGCTGGGCGATATGGCAAAATATATTATCACGATATTTTTTTCCATATTGATCGATATCGATATTTGTTACGATATATAATTTAATAATGCTGCCCATTTGAAAAGTATACTGATAATGATGCCTGAAGAAACCAGAAGGTTCAATAGTTGAACTATATAGTTTATTAACATAAATAAATAACAATGCAAACATTTAACTGTGCAAACATGGATTGGTTGAGAATATATTTTGTTATAAAAGAATATTGATAAACTTTAAATCTAAATGTTAACATTTTACTTTTAGCAAACATGCTTTATCTGCCTTGACAAAACAATGCAAGTTAGCTTGCCTTGTAACTGATTATAAAATATCAAACTAAAAGCTGTGACTACAGTACTATCACATCAAATTTCTTTAGCAGGGCAGCAAACATTTCAAAATGTTTGCAGAGGTACAACCAAGACAACAAATGTAAACAAGTGAACCACAAAGTCCCTGGCAGATTTAAGTACTTAACTGTCAGATAAATAAAATATTAATTGTGTACTGGTTTTAAATATCTCAAATGTTTTAGAGGTAGCAATCTGAGTATAAAGTGCAAAATGTAAACATTGTAAACCAGTCACTATGCTGCACCTTTTAGGTAGTGCTCGTCATATGTAACCCTAATTACCCTATTATAGGTTTTTTGCCAGAAAGACTAGTCTGCAAAACTTTTGGACGGAGTAACATTAACATGGGCCCGCATTTTCATACTCTCGGTGTGGTCACTGGGATGGTACCTTTTCAGGTGACCGAAAAGGTTTTATTTGTTGTGTTTCCGCCTTGGTTATCACCGACCGACGGCATATTTCGCGAGACCGTCTTTATTTGCGCTGTCGTCGCTTTTCAGATATCCAAACCACTTCCATATAATTGACGTCTTGTTACCTTTTTTGTCAACAATTTCCTCAGCTTTGGAAGATAGTTCGAGTTCGTCGTTTCCACTCATTTTTTCTTTACACTCACTTTCTTCACTGCCGGTAGCTCAAACAGTGCTCTGCTAGCAAATGGGCGTGTACTTAGACGCACAAGCCAAAATCTGCGTTCTGACTGGCTGTTGTCCGTTTATTTCTGCTTTGTAATAGGCTGTTAGGTCTATCCATATCGAGTAAACATGTCAAAAGTTTATCATCGTAGTCTAAATAAATATTATCGCGATGCCATATCGAGATCGCTTTATCGCCCAGCCCTAATTTAAACAGAGTAATTTTTATATGTTAGGTTTACTATTTTATTATTATATTTTATTGCGGATATAATGAACAGGCTGCGATGTCAAGATTGCAATGATGGAGTGTGTGTGTGTGTGTGTATTTGTAACCTTAAGTAATCATGGTTTATTTATTCATTTATTTATTCATTTGTTCTTTTATTTATTTATTATTTAACATGCATGTGTGCATTATTAAAAGTACCATTGCAGCAACGAGAACGGGTCTGAGCCAAATTATGTTAAAGATGTGTTCTGGTGACTGGCGTGTTTTTAAACCAATCAGATAAGAGTAAATCGAGAGTTAGCGATTAGCTCATCTGATTGGCTACATGAAGAAGGTGGACCCGCCCTCCACTTCGCGACTCCCGTTGGAACTACGTCATTTCAACAACAAATGGTAGATTTATCAGAAAATTAATCAGAAAGAAAATCAATCGCAAAGATCGCAAAACAATAATTATAAAAGTGGTTGTTTGCTGCCATTTTTTTTGTTTTCTTAAAAATGTAAAACACAAGCATATATGTTTTATCACAGGTTTACAATAAAAATAAGAGTGTGATTTCAAAGCATTTTGAAATTTGATCATCATTCTCGGACGTTTTGATACGCTCGGATCGATCAGCCCATCCCTACCTTCTTTAGACATATGTTTCATGTGTTGGTTTTAATAAAGACTCGGAGTACTCATAAAACTCACAGAACGAAATATGCGTCACACTTTACTGCGTTGTCAACAACATGTAAGTCTTCTTCATAACGTTAAAACAACGAGAATACAGAAAATAGGCTTAGAACTCCACCTAGTGGTTATATTATAGAATTAAAGGAGAAATTACATGAGACAGCTTTATAACTGAAATGGCTTTAACTGAAATAGACTAAAGTTTAATATAACTATTCTGATAAGTGTATATTTCCAACATCATGTTTGTGTTATCCGTTTCTGTAAGTTTTTGTGACGTGTTTCAGAAAGATAATCGCTTAGACAGAGTAATAGTTTATTTTCATCTTAACCGGACATCACAGTTGATCACTGAAATAATTAATAATTCAATATATTGATACCCGATTTCTTTATCAACTGTTTGTTCAATTGAGACATAAGGGGGTGATTTCAAAGCATTTTGAAAGTGACACACTTCCTTCTGCCAGTTGGTGGCGCTATAACTTTGACTCACAATAGTCACATCCACGCAACCGCCTCTTCCAGTGAAGAAACTGCTGAAGTTTCATCGAGATCAAGTTAATGTATGCTGAAGTTATAACACACTTCCTTGCTGTTTAAGCTGCATTTATGTGCTTTTTGAGCTTCAAAGTTCATTGTGCAATGTGTTCCACATTCAAACCAAAATATCTGACTCTAGGTCAAAGTATGAAACCAATACCCCACTTTTGTCTGAAGGTGGCGCTACTGAGCCCCTGCACCAGGCATCAAAAAAGAAAATTCAAGTTTGAAGAGCTGCCACGACAACAGTATTTAAGATATCAATAATCCTTTCACACGTCTACATCTGCCGTGTGTTTACATTATACACCTAAAGTTTGAAGTAAATCGTGTAACAATAAGTGGGTGATTTTAAAGCATTTTGAAAGTGACACACTTCCTTCTGCCAGTTGGTGGCGCTATAACTTTGACTCACAATAGTCACATCCATGCGATCGGCCTCTTACAGCGAACACACCGCTGAAGTTTCATCGAGATCAATTAATGTATGCAGAAGTTATAACACTCTGACTGTTTCTCGTTTCCGCCAGCATTTCGTTTCCTCGCCACGGCCAAACCGTTAGAGATATCAAAAATCTGCCGGCAATTGTTCATGCTCAATGTCTTGACATCATGCTGACCGAATTTGGTGGCGATTGGTGGAATTCTCTGGGAGGAGTATTCCAAATTCCATTGCATGCGTTTTCAAACAACCCTAAATAGACGGTTTCCTGTTGGTCTGTGGTAAAAAGTAAAAGTATGAAGGATATATGAAACGATGAGATCTATATGTGTAGCGAGTTTCATATTATTACATGCAAGCGTGTTTGAGTTATAGACCAAGTTTTCGGACCCTGTTCCAGGGGCGCTGTCGAGCCCCCTGCCATGCCCGGGTACCAGCTTCAGCCCGGCCCTAATGACCGCAGGTTCTGACCCGTGTGCAAAGTTTCAAGAGTTTTTGAGCATGTTAAGAGCCCCAAAAGTGCCCCGTAAGTCGTAAAAAAAAATAATAATAATAATAAATATAGCTGCAAGCAGCGATGGCGGCCTAAGCCGGTGGCACCGCCACCCGTGCCTTTAGGGTCGCTGGTGGCACCGCCACCCTGTGCCTTTAGGGTCGCTGTGCACGATGGGCAATAACGTAACCTCGCTTTGACCTTCGAGAAGACGTGTGCTGTAGAGCTCGCGATCAGCTGGGCTCTGCAAAAGTGCGCATGGAGGGCACATATCAACCACAAAGTATGCGTGAGCACCCTTCTGATACCTAAAATGAAAAATGAGACACCCTACGGTCTCATGGAGTTAATAGACACACTGAAATAAGTACACAAGACTGAAAATTCATATGAAGTGTGCCATTTGGGACAGGGCCTATGACCGTGAACCACAATAGTCACATCTATGAGGTAATTCAAATGTAGAATAATTTTTAATGTCATAGGATGTCATAGGTCAATATCTTTTGCAGCACTTAAACGTGTTAATCCAGAAGGCCAGTATTTATCTGGAGGTCTCTGTACAGGTTTATTAATGTAATTATAATTTACGCACTGCTGAAGTTTCATCGAGATCAGTTAATGTATGCAGAAGTTATAACACACTTCCTTGCTTTTATGCTAACTTTGTGCTTTTTGGAGCTTCAAAGTTCATTTGCAAAGTGTTCCACATTCAAACCAAAATATCTGACTTTCTGTTGGTCTGAGCTAATGACTGTAAATTAGAAAGTTGTTCAGCTTGACGAGAACAATATACACGCCGAGTTTTGTAACTGTAGATAGAACTAAGTTATAACACACTTCATGTGTCCTATTTAGTCATAAATTAATTTCCTCACCACGGCCAAACCGTTCGAGATATCGAAAATCCGTCCGGAATGTAGCATCCTCAATGACTTGACTTCATGCTGACCGAGTTTGGTGGCGATTGGATTCATTCTCTAGGAGGAATATATATAATTCCAGAGCATGTGTTTCCAAACAACCCATAATAGCCGATTCCTGTTGGGCTGGCGTAAAACTTAGAGCACGAAAGTTGTTCGGCCCGATGAGATATAGAAGTGTACCGAAGTTTCATATTATTACATGCAAGCATGTTGATATATGGACAAGTGTTCAGACCCTGTTCAAGGGGCGCTGTCGAGCCCCCTGCCACGCTCGGTACCAGATTCAGCCCGGCCCTGATGGCCGCGGGTTCTGACCTGTGTGCAAAGTTTCAAGAATTTTTGAGCACGTTAAGGGCCCCAAAAGTCCCGGAAACCTTGAAAAACAATATCTTAATGCAAATCTCACCCAACAGAGAAATCCCATCTCCTCCCCTCCCTCCACTCCCCACACACAGAGAATTGGCAGGGGCACGTTGTCAGAGAGAGACAGAGAGAGAGAAAACATAGAATGGGAGCGGTCACTCTGTCAGTCAGAGAGAGAAAAATTCCAAGAAATCCACATTCAAACCACAATATCTGACTTTCTGTTGGTCGGAGCTAATGACTGTAAATTAGAAAGTTGTTCGGCTTGACGAGAACAATATACACGCCGAGTTTTGTAACTGTAGATAGAACTAACTAAGTTATAACACACTTCATGTGTCCATTTTTAGTCCTAAATCAATTTCTCGCCACGGCCAAACCGTTCGAGATATCAAAAATCCGTCCGAATGTAGCATCCTCAATGTCTTGACTTCATGCCGACCGAGTTTGGTGGCGATTGGATTCATTCTCTAGGAGGAAAATATATAACTCCAGAGCACGTGTTTCCAAACAACCCATAATAGCTGACTTCCTGTTGGGCTGGCGTAAAACTTAGAGCACGAAAGTTGTTCGGCCCGATGAGATCTACAAGTGTACCGAAGTTTCATATTATTACATGCAAGCATGTTTGATATATGGACAAGTGTTCGAATCCCATTCCAGGGGGCGCTGTCGAGCCCCCCTGCCACGCCCGGGTACCATCTTCAGCCCGGCCCTGATGGCCGCGGGTTCTGACCTGTGTGCAAAGTTTCAAGAGTTTTCGAGCACGTTAAGGGCCCCAAAACCTTGAAAAACAAAAATAAAAGCATTTTCACTCTTCAGCAAAATCAGCACCCTCCCCACAGACACAGAGAGACGTAGGGTCAGTGAGAGAGGGAGAGAAAATTCTCCAAAACATCCACATTCAAACCAAAATATCTGACTTTCTGTTGGTCTGAGCTAATGACTGTAAATTAGAAAGTTGTCCGGCTCGATGAGAACAATATAATTACTGAGTTTTGTGACTGTGGGTCAAAGTGTAAAGCAAACCCCCACTTTTGTCAAAAGGTGGCGCTACTGAGCCCCTGCACCACGCCCGTTTCTGAAACGTTGCACATGTCTACTGGCTAATAAATGTGATGTGTCTGTCGAGTTTCATGCAATTTCAAGTATGCTAAGAGTCTCAAAAGCATCAAAAAGAATATTCTAGTTTGAAGCGTTGTCACGCGACAGTATCGAAGATATCAATAATCCTTTCACATGTCTACATCTGCCGTGTGTTTACATTATACACCTAAAGTTTTAAGTAAATCGGGTAAAAATAAGAGGGTGATTTCAAAGCATTTTGAAAGTGACACACTTCCTTCTGCCAGTTGGTGGCGCTATAACTTTGACTCACAATAGTCACATCCATGCGATCGGCCTCTTACAGCGATCACGCTGCTGCAGTTTCATGGAGATCAATTAATGTATGCAGAAGTTATAACACACTTCCTGTTTCTCTTTCGCGCCATCATTTCGCTTCTCGCCATGGCCAAACCGCTCGAGATATCAAAATCCGCTGACCAATTTTTCATCCTCAATGTCTTGACTTCATGCTGACTGAGTTTCGTGGCGATTGGTGGAATTCTCTAGCAGGAGTATTTCACATTCCATTGCATGCGTTTTCCAAAAACCCTAAATAGACGATTTCCAGTTGGCCTGAGGTAAAAAGTAAAAGTATGAAGGATATATGAAATGATGAGATCTATATGTGTACCAAGTTTCATATTATTACATGCAAGCGTGTTTGATTTATGGACCAAGTTTTCGACCCTGTTCCAGGGGCGCTGTCGAGCCCCCTGCCACACCCGGTACCAGCTTCAGCCCGCCCTAATGGCCAGGGTTCTGACCCGTGTGCAAAGTTTCAAGAGTTTTTGAGCACGTTAAGAGCCCCAAAAGTGCCCCAATAGTCGTAAAAAAATAATAATAATAATAATAATAATCCTAACGAAACAATAGGGCCTTGCCTTTTCAAGGCTTGGGCCCTAATAATAATAATAATAATAATCCTAACGAAAACAATAGGGTCCTACGCACTTTGTGCTTGGGCCCTAATTAAAGCTGCGAGCAGCATGACGGCCCAGCCGGTGGCACCGCCACCCCGTGCCTTTAGGGTTGCTGTGCACGATGGGCAATAACGTAACCTCGCTTTGACTGTCGAGAAGAAGATGTGTGCTGTAGAGCTCCAACTAACATTCGCAACGACAGCTCTCGACCTAGTTAGAAGCATTTCTTGTTTGCATGACATGTGGACTTAATAAATCCTTATCTTGAGCCAAATAAACAAGCTGACATTCAGTACAACCTGTGTCTTTTGTTTAGAACACATACAAATGTTATTTATGTACCGCTTTTGTACGGTACATAAATAAATAAAGCACCGCTTTTGAAGACTGCGCGATGTGCTAACGTGCTCTACTATGTAAGAACGAGCCGATTATTGAATCTGGAAATGGGTGGGGCCTGTAACACCTTTAGGAACCAAACGTGCAACACTCATAAATACCGGTTGTAAATCACATTCCCTCACTCGCCTTTGAGATGGCTTCACGTGTTTGGATCGCCGGCAGTTCCATCATCCGCGACACTGCATACTCGCTTCTGTGAGCAGCTCTGGACGGAAACCTCGGTCTTCAGTGTGAGATCACCTGGGACGGCAGAGGAGGCAGACTCTGGGAGCAGCTGTTTCCAGCTCTGGCGCTCTCTCAGGGCCAAAGCTCCAGCTCCAGATATTCTCATTATTCACCTGGGAGGGAACAGTTTGTGTCGGGTGGGCCGCAACCGCTCGATTTTCTTCGGAAATAAAGAGTGACCTGACCGAAGTCTTACAAATGTTTCCCAGAACCAGGCTGGTGTTTTCTGGCATTTTACCCCGCCTAAATTGGAGAGGACAGACTGGCAGGACTGGCTATGGCATTGAACGAAGCCGGCGGTGGATCAACGGCGCCATGTCTGGCTTCTTGGCAGAGAGGCAGATGCGCTGCATTCACCACAGAAACATCGGCTTGTTCCATCTGTGCAGAGACGGAGTCCACCTGAGACCAGAGGGAAACCAGCTTCTGCCGAAAGCAACCTCCGAGAAGCTCTGCAGGTGGAACTCAGAAGATGAAGCAACAAATGTCCTTTTAAGGGCAGCAACAATGGCTCTTTTAAGAGCCACATTCACTCATTCAAATAAAAAGCATTTTCCAAGTGTGTGAAATTGTTGTTCCTCACCTTACTTGATGTCAGGTTTCAGATGACTTGTTTTTAAATAAAAATGTCGATTCCTCTTATCCATTCCTTTGTAAGCATTTCAATATAACTTTCAAACCATTTAAGAATCGTGCGCTGTTTTCTGTGCTGACCACAATCCAAAACGTGCCATAAAGCAGCGGTTCTCAAACTTTTTTGTTTTGGTTTATTTATATAAAGACACAGAGAATATTACTTGCCTTACCTGATTAGAATTATAAAAAAAATAACTAGGGAATCACTAAAACGAGAGAATTATTCTTATTTGATGATACTCTCAAAACATTCCACAACAAATCCTTGAAATTGAATGATATTCAGAACAGAACACGTAATAAAAAAACGCTCTCTTTACAATCAAAATGTTTTTACATTTGCGATGTATTTGGATGCTAAACTATTCTTTATTATAGGCTTTGTACTTTACTCACGCTCCAATACCGACGTAGAAAATCATCCGCTTTACATGCTAAAAATATGCTTGGAAACATCACAGTGGAGCGGTGCTTACTGTGAATGATACTGAATTGTACTACTGACTATTTAAACTAGGGCTGGGCGATATGGCAAAATATATTATCACGATATTTTTTTCCATATTGATCGATATCGATATTTGTTACTGATATATAATTTAATAATGCTGCCCGCTTGAAAAGTATACTGATAATGATGCCTGAAGAAACCAGAAGGTTCAATAGTTGAACTATATAGTTTATTAACATAAATAAATAACAATGCAAACATTTAACTGTGCAAACATGGATTGGTTGAGAATATATTTTGTTATAAAAGAATATTGATAAACTTTAAATCTAAATGTTAACATTTTACTTTTAGCAAACATGCTTTATCTGCTTTGACAAAACAATGCAAGTTAGCTTGCCTTGTAACTGATTATAAAATATCAAACTAAAAGCTGTGACTACAGTACTATCACATCAAATTTCTTTAGTAGGGCAGCAAACATTTCAAAATGTTTGCAGAGGTACAACCAAGACAACAAATGTAAACAAGTGAACCACAAAGTCCCTGGCAGATTTAAGTACTTAACTGTCAGATAAATAAAATATTAATTGTGTACTGGTTTTAAATATCTCAAATGTTTTAGAGGTAGCAATCTGAGTAAAAAGTGCAAAATGTAAACATTGTAAACCAGTCACTATGCTACACCTTTTAGGTAGTGCTCATGTAACCCTAATTACCCTATTATAGGTTTTTTGCCAGAAAGACTAGTCTGCAAAACTTTTGGACGGAGTAACATTAACATGGGCCCGCGATTTTCATACTCTCGTGTGGTCGCTGGGATGGTACCTTTTCAGGTGACCGAAAAGGTTTTATTTGTTGTGTTTCCGCCTTGGTTATCACCGACTCGACGGCATATTTCGCGAGACCGCCTTTATTTGCGCGTCGTCGCTTTCAGATATCCAAACCACTTCCATATAATTGACGCCTTGTTACCTTTTTGTCAACAATTTCCTCAGCTTTGGAAGATAGTTCGAAGTTCGTCGCTTCCACTCATTTTTTCTTTACACTCACTTTCTTCACTGCCGGTAGCTCAAACAGTGCTCTGCTAGCAAATGGGCGTGTACTTAGACGCTACAAGCCAAAATCTGCGTTCTGACTGGCTGTTGTCCGTTTATTTCTGCTTTGTAATAGGCTGTTAGGTCTATCCATATCGAGTAAACATGTCAAAAGTTTATCATCGTAGTCTAAATAAATATTATCGCGATGCCATATCGAGATCGCTTTTATCGCCCAGCCCTAATTTAAACAGAGTAATTTTTATATGTTAGGTTTACTATTTTATTATTATATTTTATTGCGGATATAATGAACAGGCTGCGATGTCAAGATTGCAATGATGGAGTGTGTGTGTGTGTGTGTATTTGTAACCTTAAGTAATCATGGTTTATTTATTCATTTATTTATTCATTTGTTCTTTTATTTATTTATTATTTAACATGCATGTGTGCATTATTAAAAGTACCATTGCAGCAACGAGAACGGGTCTGAGCCAAATTATGTTAAAGATGTGTTCTGGTGACTGGCGTGTTTTTAAACCAATCAGATAAGAGTAAATCGAGAGTTAGCGATTAGCTCATCTGATTGGCTACATGAAGAAGGTGGACCCGCCTCCACTTCGCGACTCCCGTTGGAACTACGCCATTTCAACAACAAATGGTAGATTTATCAGAAAATTAATCAGAAAGAAAATCAATCGCAAAGATCGCAAAACAATAATTATAAAAGTGGTTGTTTGCTGCCATTTTTTTTGTTTTCTTAAAAATGTAAAACACAAGCATATATGTTTTATCACAGGTTTACAATAAAAATAAGAGTGTGATTTCAAAGCATTTTGAAATTTGATCATCATTCTCGGACGCTTTGATACGCTCGATCGATCAGCCCATCCCTACTTTCTTTAGACATATGTTTCATGTGTTGGTTTTAATAAAGACTCGGAGTACTCATAAAACTCACAGAACTGAAATATGCGCCACACTTTACTGCGTTCTCAACAACATGTACAAGTCTTCTTCATAACGCTAAAACAACGAGAATACAGAAAATAGGCTTAGAACTCCACCTAGTGGTTATATTATAGAATTAAAGGAGAAATTACATGAGACAGCTTTATAACTGAAATGGCTTTAACTGAAATAGACTAAAGTTTAATATAACTATTCTGATAAGTGTATATTTCCAACATCATGTTTGTGTTATCAGTTTCTGTAAGTTTTTGTGACGTGTTTCAGAAAGATAATGGCTTAGACAGAGCAATAGTTTATTTTCATCTTAACCGACATTAAAGTTGATCACTGCAATAATTCATAATTCAATATATTGATACCCGATTTCTTTATCAACTGTTTGTTCAATTGAGACATAAGGGGTGATTTCAAAGCATTTTGAAAGTGACACACTTCCTTCTGCCAGTTGGTGGCGCTATAACTTTGACTCACAGTAGTCACATCCATGTGACACACTGCTGAAGTTTCATCGAGATCAGTTAATATATGCAAAAGTTATAACACACTTCCTTGCTTTTATGCTTCCTTTGTGTGCTTTTTGAGCTTCAAAGTTCATTTGCAATGTGTTCCACATTCAAACCAAAATATCTGACTCTAGGTCAAAGTATGAAACCAATACCCCACTTTTGTCTGAAGGTGGCGCTACTGAGCCCCTGCACCAGGCATCAAAAAGAAAATTCAAGTTTGAAGAGCTGCCACAACAACAGTATTTAAGATATCAATAATCCTTTCACACGCCTACATCTGCCGGGTGTTTACATTATACACATAAAGTTTGAAGTAAATCGTGTAACAATAAGTGGGTGATTTTAAAGCATTTTGAAAGTGACACACTTCCTTCTGCCAGTTGGTGGCGCTATAACTTTGACTCACAATAGTCACATCCATGCGATCGGCCTCTTACAGCTGAACACACCGCTGAAGTTTCATCGAGATCAATTAATGTATGCAGAAGTTATAACACTCTGACTGTTTCTCGCTTCGCCATCATTTCGCTTCTCGCCACGGCCAAACCGTTAGAGATATCAAAAATCTGCCGGCAATTTTTCATGCTCAATGTCTTGACATCATGCTGACCGAGTTTGGTGGCGATTGGTGGAATTCTCTGGGAGGAGTATTCCAAATTCCATTGCGTATGCTTTCAAACAACCCTAAATAGACGGTTTCCTGTTGGTCTGGGGTAAAAAGTAAAAGTATGAAGGATATATGAAACGATGAGATCTATATGTGTACCCAGTTTCATATTATTACATGCAAGCGTGTTTGAGTTATAGACCAAGTTTTCGGACCCTGTTCCAGGGGCGCTGTCGAGCCCCCTGCCACGCTCGGTACCAGCTTCAGCCCGCCCTAATGACCGCAGGTTCTGACCCGTGTGCAAAGTTTCAAGAGTTTTTGAGCATGTTAAGAGCCCCAAAAGTGCCCCGTAAGTCGTAAAAAAAAAATAATAATAATAATAATAATAATAATAATAATAATCCTAACGAACAATAGGTCCTACGACTTGTGCTTGGGCCCTAATTAAAGCTGCGAGCGATGGCCCAAGCCGGTGGCACCGCCACCCTGGGCCTTTAGGGTCGCCAAGCACGACGGGCAATAACGTAAGCTCGCTCGACCGCCGAGAAGATGTGTGCAAATTCCAAGAAATCCACATTCAAACCAAAATATCTGACTTTCTGTTGGTCTGTTTGTTCACTTGAGACATAAGGGGTGATTTAAAATCATTTTGAAAGTGACACACTTCCTTCTGCCAGTTGGTGGCGCTTATAACTGACTCACAATAGCAACATCCATGCGATCGGCCTCTTACAGCCAACACACTGCTGAAGTTTCGTCGAGATCAATTAATGTATGCAGAAGTTATAACAGACTTCCTGTTTCTCTTACTGCCTTCTGCCAGTTATTATAGGCTTTGTACTTTACTCACGCCCAATACCGACGTAGAAAATCATCCTCTTTACATGCACAAAAATATGCTTGGAAACATCACAGTGGAGCGGTGCTTACTGTGAATGATACTGAATTGTACTACTGACTATTTAAACAGAGTAATTTTTATATGGTAGGTTTACTATTTTATTATTATATTTTATTGTGCTATAATGAACAGGCTGCAATGTCAAGATTGCAATGATGGAGTGTGTGTGTGTGTGTGTATTTGTAACCTTAAAGGGGTCATATAATGCCATTTTTGTACAAGTTAATATGAATCTTTAGGGTCTAAATGAAAACTTTGTAATATACTTTTATTAAAAATTCTCATTAGTATTTTAAGAAAACACTAATTTTAACTGCTCAAAAACAGCTCCGCTTTCAGCACCTGCTTCAGTGCATATGACTTTAAATGATAATGAGGTTTGTCACCCCGCCTCCCTCCGCTCTGGGGGAATTCTAGTCTTGAATCATATGCATTTGCAAGATGTAAACAGTATTTTGCCAGTATTGTGTTACCATTCATCTTCATGCAGTTATAACTGTTTTTTTGACATTACTTTAATCAGTAACATACAAGTAAACCAGGTGTAACTTAGTGTTACCATGTTAACTGTAACACCTGCGCATACAGTTTTTAATAACACAATAACCATAACGCTTGTTCATTATAAACGGGATTATGAATTATATTGAGAACGTCGTAACGTTATGGAAAACATGCCGTAATGTACCCTGAGTGTAAACATTAGCCACATGCAGTTTAGCGTTGTTTTGGTTAAACTCACCTCTGAATGCCGCTTTACCTGCAGTTGAGCGTTGTTAAACTCACCGATGAATGGGGTTGTACACCACAATGAGCGCTGTTAAACTCACCGATGAATGCGGTTGCCTATGAACGCTTAAACCTTTGCTGAGAGGGCACTTTGATATCAGATTGTGAGGGTTTTTAAACATAAAAAACTGTTGGAGGGCCAGATAAAGATGATCTGGGGCCACCATTATACTAGCCCTGCCATAGATCATTTATTGTAGCCTATTCCTTTTTATTTTTATTTATTGCAGTCTCACCCATTCGCAGCAGACCATTGCGTGAGCTTACCCAAGACGCCAAATTTCAACGCTACAGGCTCCGGTTCAGAGATATATAGAAGTCTATCGGACTACCCTGCACGCTATGTTTGCTCTCCTGATCACAACAGAAGTGACGTAGATAGTGACGCAGTGCAAAACTGTCCCAATTCTGCTTTTCACAGCTTCGGCCCTTAGCGACTTACTCCGCTAAGTGCACTTTCAACAAGTGTCCACTTCGAGGAAGGCCTTAGGGCATAGTGTGCATATTGGGACAGGGCCTTCCTGTTTTCGGTCGAAGTCCACAGTAGTCGATTGTCGAAGTTAACGCTACGATCATTGGTAACTAAGCAATTCAAGAGAACGCTACCTATTTAAGTCAACAGGGTGCAACAGAGTTCTCAACAGAAAATACCACTCTAATCACCCTTTTGCTAATGAAAAAATAATAATCTATAAACAAAGTCGTGAACAGCTAAAATAATTTTAGCTCAAATTTATTTATTTGCTAAAATAAAACATTTACTTACTTTCACATGTTTCATTAAGTCCTCGGCAGTTGCATGACCCATGAACTGGGATCCCAGGTATCTTGACTGCACCTGCCCGCCTCCCAAAAACGCACGCGCAGGTCCAGCTGTTTCGCTTTGGTGGTGCGATTAAGACTTTCGTCGAACATCAGCACGTAACGGTCCCGTGATTTTGGAAATTAGTCATCATCCGCTATTCCAAAGCGCTGAATGGCTGATGGCTGTCGCTTGCTGGAGACCCTTCACAGCAGTTAGATGTTTTTCACTTTTGAATGAGACTCCAGCTCGCGACACCCAACATTCCCAATTTAATAGCTTTCTTGCATAAGCAGTAGGCTTCAAATGCGTTATTTGCAACTGGCTTTAACCAAGCACCTAAATTCAGATTTTTCAGCCAAGTATCGCTAAACTTGCACTTCCTCATAGCTGAATAAAATCTGCTTAACGCCTTTCTGTGGTATCCAGAGACTCGCTACCAATAACACTGAAAGCTCAAAGCTGATTGGCTGTTGCATGTTGGTCTATTTTGTAGTCATAATACAGCTTAATTATATTTGGACTAGTTGAAAAAGAAACTACAACACCACGGAATTAAAAAAAAACATTCCAAAGCGCCATGGAGCATTTAAATGAGATTTACATGGACGAGGAAAATTAAGACCTGTTAAAAATTATTTAAGACCTAGAACACAATACTTCAGCAAATTTAAGACTTTTAAGGCCTTAAATTGTGATTTTGAAATTTTAGACTTTTTAAGACTTTTAAGACCCCGTGAAACCCTGTTCTGAGTAAAATCACCAAAGCAATGACGCCACTGACTCCGCTGAAGTATCCAGCATCTCTAAGGTCTGCAAATAACTCCATCCAGAACTGAGACCTATATACATTTTTAAGAGTCCTCAGCTGATGTTTACACCGTGGTACAGCTGCACGAGTGGCCCTCGTTAAAATATTGAACGCAATGATGCAGTATGTCTTGTTTTTCCGCCTGGTCCGCGTCTTTTAAAAACTCCAAACACCGCTCTCAACAGTCAACACGCATAAGTCTTCTTCTTACGCTAAAACAACGAGAATACAGAAAATGTGCTTAGACCTCCACCTAGTGGTTATATTATAGAATTAAAGGAGAAATTACATATGAGACAGCTTTATAACTGAAATGGCTTTAACTGAAATAGACAAGTTTAATATAACTATTCTGATAAGTGTATATTTCCAACATCATGTTTGTGTTATCCGCTTCTGTAAGTTTTTGTGACGTGTTTCAGAAAGATAATCGCTTAGACAGAGTAATAGTTTATTTTCATCTTAACCGACATCACAGTTGATCAATGCAATAATTCATAATTCAATATATTGATACCGCATTTCTTTATCAACTGTTTGTTCAATTGAGACATAAGGGGTGATTTCAAAGCATTTTGAAAGTGACACACTTCCTTCTGCCAGTTGGTGGCGCTATAACTTTGACTCACAATAGTCACATCCACGCAATCGCCTCTTCCAGTGAAGAAACTGCTGAAGTTTCATCGAGATCAAGTAATGTATGCAGAAGTTATAACACACTTCCTTGCTGTTTAAGCTGCATTTATGTGCTTTTTTGAGCTTCAAAGTTCTTGTGCAATGTGTTCCACATTCAAACCAAAAATATCTGACTGTAGGTCAAAGTATGAAACCAATACCCCACTTTTGTCTGAAGGTGGCGCTTACTGAGCCCCTGCACCAGGCATCAAAAAAGAAAATTCAAGTTTGAAGAGCTGCCACGACAACAGTATTTAAGATATCAATAATCCTTTCACACGCCTACATCTGCCGGTGTTTACATTATACACATAAAGTTTGAAGTAAATCGTGTAAAAATAAGTGGGTGATTTTAAAGCATTTTGAAAGTGACACACTTCCTTCTGCCAGTTGGTGGCGCTTATAACTTTGACTCACAATAGTCACATCCATGCGATCGGCCTCTTACAGCTTAACACACCGCTGAAGTTTCATCGAGATCAATTAATGTATGCAGAAGTTATAACACTCTGACTGTTTCTCGCTCGCCATCATTTCGCTTCTCGCCACGCCAAACCGCTAGAGATATCAAAAATCTGCCGGCAATTTTTCATGCTCAATGTCTTGACATCATGCTGACCGAGTTTGGTGGCGATTGGTGGAATTCTCTGGGAGGAGTATTTCACATTCCATTGCGTATGCTTTTCAAACAACCCTAAATAGACGGTTTCCTGTTGGTCTGGGGTAAAAAGTAAAAGTATGAAGGATATATGAAACGATGAGATCTATATGTGTACCGAAGTTTCATATTATTACATGCAAGCGTGTTTGAGTTATAGACCAAGTTTTCGGACCTCTGTTCCAGGGGCGCTTGTCGAGCCCCCCTGCCACGCCTCGGTACTCAGCTTCAGCCCGCCCTAATGACCGCAGGTTCTGACCCGTGTGCAAAGTTTCAAGAGTTTTTGAGCATGTTAAGAGCCCCAAAAGTGCCCC